>NW_027461810.1:96908-116908 GCF_050947455.1 Rhinoderma darwinii | reverse complement strand
TGAGAAAAATGTAAAAAAAAGCCTCTCCCCCAAAAAAAGTGCACAAACCCAAATGCACCAATTTTAGACATTCTGCGTGACAACGCGTTTTGCATGGATGTCAGATGCTCATGCATTAACCCCTTCCCGACATTTGCCGTACATGTACGTCATGGAAAGTACTGACTTCCCGCATCTTGCCGTACATGTACGCCAAATGTTTGGGACCGGCTCAGAAGCTGAGCCGGTCCCATCATCACCGGATCTCAGCTGTATCTTACAGCTGACATCCGGCTGTAACGGCGGGGACCGAAATTAGCTTCGATCCCCGCCATTAACCCCTTAAGTGCAGCGCTCAAACGCGATCGCTGCACTTAAGGTGTTTGCAGCTCATCGGAACCCCAGTAATGAAATTGCCGGGGTTCCGGTGGCTGCAATGGCAACCGGAGGCCTAATACTGGCCTCCCGGTCTGCCTAGCACCGAAGCCGGTCAAGATCCGCCCGGCGGCGGAGCCTGATCGGCTTCCGTAGCTGTCGGCAAGATGGCGCCGGGTCAGGAGCTGATCCGGCGTCATCAGCGGTGGAAGTCAGCTGTACTGTACAGCTGACATCCACCTGTAACGGCAGGAACCGGAGCTAGCTCCGATCCCTGCCATTAACCCCTTCGATGCAGCAATCGAAAGCGATTGCTGCATCGTAGCGGTTACTAGCAGATCGCCAGCCCTGACAGGCAATCGGGACTGGCGACTGCTGTTATGGCAACAGGAGACACAATGGTCTCCTGCTCTGCCATTACGGAAGCCGATTTAGGCCCCGCCGGGAGGCGAAGCCTAATCGGCTTGCTGTCAGTGAATGACTGACAGATCTAATACATTGCACTACATAGGTAGTGAAATGTATTAGAAAAAAAAAAATCTGACCGTTGGAACTTCAAGTCCCCTAGTGGGACTTAAGAAAAAGTGTAAAAAAAGTATAAAAAAGTGTAAAAAAAAGTGCACAAAATAAAAGTTTGAAAACAGTAAAAGTTTCAAGTAATCAAATAAAACACAATCCCCCTTTTACTCTTATCAAGTCCTTTATTATTGAAAAATAATAATAAACCATATGTATTTGGTATCGCCACGACCGTAACGACCGGAGGTATCAAAATATTATATTATTTATTGCACGCGGTGAACAGCGTAAAAAAAAACGTAAAAAACGTTACCAGAGTTTCTGTTTTTTGGTCACTTTGCCCTACAAATATTAGAATAAAAAGTGATCAAAAAGTCGCACGTATCCAAAAATGGTACCTATAAAAACTATAGCTCGTCCCGCAAAAAACAAGCCCTCATACACCTCCGTCGACAAAAAAATTAAAAAGTTATGTTTCTCACAACTTGGCGACAGAAAAAATACATTCTTTTTACAAAAGTAATTTTATTGTGCAAAAAGTTGTAAAACATGAAAAAGTTCTATAAATTCGGTATCGCCGGAATCGTACTGACCCGCAGAATAAAGTTAACATGTAATTTATAACGCATGGTGAACGCTGTATAAAAAAAAAACGAAAAAAGCTGTGCCAGAATTGCGTTTTTTTGTTTACCTGGCCTCCCAAAAAATAGGATAAAAGGTGATCAAAAAGTCGCATGTACCCCAAAATGGTACCAATAATAACTACAGCTCGTCCCGCAACAAACCAGCCCTCATACCACTACGTCTATGAAAAATAAAATTAGTTATGGCTCCAATAAGTCAGGAAATAAAAAAATATGCAGTTGTGCCCGAGGGGAACATTTCTTCTGTTTGAAGAGGCGATTTTTCAAGGACCTAAAATTAGGGAACCAGGAAAGGGAGAGCCCAAACATATCTGCTGGAAGCGACGGTGCCCGTATTATACCAGGACAACACTTCCCAGCAAAATTCCCCAAACTACAAAGGCGCGGAGTGTGGACCAAAAGGGGGATAAGAAAGGACGCCACATATCAGTGCGACACCGGCCTGTGCAGAAAGGATTGCTTCACAGCGTAACACACATCTATGGATTATTTTATTGTTTTTTTACCCCATTATTATACCACCTGACTATGCCCCTTATATACTCCGCCCGGCTTACATATGCCCTACATTATAAACGGAAACACCAGTAAGACTCCAAACAAAACTACTACCAAGCAAAATCCACGCTCCAAAAGCCAAATGGCATTTCCTCCCATCTGAACCCTACAGCGTGCCCAAACAGCAGTTTCCTTCCACATATATGGCATCGTCATACCCGGGAGAACCCTTTTAGCAATTTTTGGGGTGTGTGTCTCGAGTGGCATAAGCTGGGCATGACATATTTGCCACTGAATGGCATATCTAGGGAAAAATATAAATTTTTAATTTGCACCATCCGGAGCGCATTCATTTATGGAAAAGACCTGTGGGGTGAAAATGCTCACTACACCCCTTAATAAATGCCTTGAGGGGTGCAGTTTCCATAGTGGGGTCACTTCCCAGGGGTTTATTTTTATTATTTCACATCTGAGCCTCTGCAGTTGTGAACCAATACTTTGTAAATCGCTAAATTAGGCCTCAATTTTACATGGTACCCTTTCACTCCTGAGCCTGGTCGACTGTCCAGGCAAGAGATTAGGGCCACATGTAGGGTGTTTCTAAAACCAGGAAACCCAGCATAATAATTAGAGAGCTGTCTCGTTATGGTGGCACAAGCTGGGCACCACATATTGTCCACATATCTGTGGAAAAAATCCCATTTTCACTCTGCAACATCGAGTTCACACTAATTTCTACAAAACACCTGCAGGGTTAACATGCTCACTACACCCGTAGGTAAAAGCATTGAGGGGTGTAGTTTCCAAAATGGGGTCACTTCTGGGGGGTTTCCACTGTTTTGGGCCCACAGGTGCCCAGAAACCAATCCAGAAACATCTGCACTCCAAATGGCGGTCCTTCCCTTCTGAGCCCTGCCGTGTGCCCAAACAGCAGTTTATGACCACATATGGGGTATTGCCGTACTCGGTAGAAATTGCTTTACAAATGTTGGGTTCTTTTTTTCCTTTATTTGTTGCGAAAATGAAAAAATTTGCGCTAAAGCTACGTCTTATTGAAGAAAAAGGATTGTTTTTATTTTCACTGCCCAATTCTAATAAATTCTATGAAACATCTGTGGGGTCAAAATGCTCACTACGCCCCTAGATGAATTCCTCAAGAGGTGTAGTTTCCTAAATGGTGTCACTTTTTGGCGTTTTCATTGTTTTTTCCCCTCAGGGGCTTTGCAAATGTGACATGGCCGCCGCAAACCATTCCTGCTCAATGTGATCTCCAAAAGCCAAATAGCGCTCTTTCCCTTTTAAGCCAAGCCGTGTCTCCAAACAGCCGTTTATTACCACATGTGGGGCATTGTTTTACTCGGGAGAAATTGCTTTACAAATTTTGTGGTGCTTTTTCTCCTTCAGTCCTTGTGGAAATGAGTAAAAATAAGCTAAACCTACATTTTCTTTGAAAAAATGTTGATTTTTATTTTCAGGGCCTACTTCCAATAATTTCTGCAAAAAACCTGTGGGGTCAAAGAGCTCACTATACCCCTAGATAATTTCCTCAATGGGTGTAGTCTCCAAAATGGGGTCACTTGTGGGGGGTTTCCACTGTTTTATCCCCTCAGGGACTTCGTAAATGTGACCTGGCCTCCGCAAACCATTCCTGCTAAACTTGAGAACCAAAAGCCAAATAGCGCTCTTTCCCTTCTCAGCCCTGCCGTGTCTCCAAACAACCGTTTATTACCACATGTGGGGCATTGTTTTACTCGGGAGAGATTGGTTTACAAATTTTACGGTGCTTTTTCTCCTTCAGTCCTTGTGGAAATGAGAAAAAATTAGCTAAACCTACATTTTCTTTGAAAAAATTTAGATTGTCATTTTCAGGGCCTATTTCCAATAATTTATGCAAAAAACCTGTTGGGTCAAAACGCTCACTATACCCCTAGATAATTTCCTCAATGGGCGTAGTTTCCGAAATGGGGTCACTTGTGGGGGGTTTCCACTGTTTTGTCCCCTCAGGGGCTTTGTAAATGTGACATGGCCTCCACAAACCATTCCTGCTAAACTTGAGCTCCAAAAGCCAAATAGCGCTCTTTCCCTTCTCAGCCTCGCCGTGTCTCCAAACAACCGGTTATTACCACATGTGGGGTATTGTTTTACTCGGGAGAAATTGCTTTACAAATTTTACGGTGCTTTTTCTCCTTTAGTCTTTGTGAAAATGAGAAAAAAAATCGCTAAACCTACATTTTCTTTGAAGAAATGTTGATTTTAATTTTCACGGCCTACTTCTAATAATTTCTGTAAAAAAGCTGTGCGGTCAAAATGCTCACTACACCCCTAGATAATTTCCTTGAGGTGTGTAGTTTCCCAGATGGGGTCACTTTTGGGGGATTTTGACTGTTTTGGCACCGCAAGAGCCCTTCAAACCTGACATGGTGCCTAAAATTTATTCTAACAAAAATAAGGCCCCAAAATCCACTAGGTGCTCCTTTGCTTCTGAGGCCGGTGCTTCATTCCAGTAGCACGCTACGGCCACATGTGGGATATTTCCTAAAACTGCAGAAACTGGGCAACAAATATTGAGTTGCATTTCTCTGGTAAAACCTTCTGTGTTATAAAAAAAATTGTACTAAAAATTTATTTCTGCAAAAAAATATGAAATTTGTAAAATTCACCTCTACTTTGCTTTAATTCCTGTGACATGTGTAAAGGGTTAAGACATTTTCTAAATGCTGTTTTGAATACTTTGAGGGGTGAAGTTTTTAAAATGGGGTGACTTTTTGGGGGTTTCTAATATATAAGGCCCTCAAAGCCACTTCACAACTGAACTGGCCCCTGTAAAAATGGCCTTTTGAAATTTTCTTGAAAATGTGAGAAATTGCTGCTAAAGTTTAAAGCCTTGTGAGGTCATAGAAAAATAAAAGGATGTTCAAAAAACGATGCCAATCTAAAGTAGACATATGGGTGATGTTAATTAGAAACAATTTTGTGTGGTATAACTGCCTGTCTTACAAGCAGATACATTTAAATTGAGAAAAATGCTAATTTTTGCAATTTTTCGCTAAATTTTGGTGTTTTTCACAATTAAATACTGAACATATCGAGCAAATTTTGCCAGTAACATAAAGTCCAATGTGTCACGAGAAAACAATCTCAGAATCGCTTGGATAGGTGAAAGCATTCCGGAGTTATTACCACATAAAGTGACACATGTCAGATTTGAAAAATGAGGCTCGGTCAGGAAGGTCAAAAGTGGCTAAAGAGGGAAGGGGTTAATACATTTGTCAGACAGAATGTACTTTACGTCAACATAAAATAGCCAGCCATCATTTTTAGTTTGTTCTGCCCAGGCCCTGTCTTCTTTTGCACCTGTACTTCAAAATTTCTGTGCTTGGATGAAATTTAGTGAGGGAGATTCATTTAAAGCTACATAAATGCCTTTGTTCTTTGCGCTATAGTGACCTTGTACGTTACACGATGTGCACATATTTTACATCCGTGTAACGTACAAGGCAGTGCTCCTGACCATGCTATTTTCGCTACACGGCTGCACCTGAGAATTATCCGGTTTTTGCTACAACTATTTTCTTTGACATAATTATGCACAGGCGAATTTGAGGATCAATTTGGGCAAATATTATTTTTTTAAAAAGCTACCTTTAAACATAGCATGAAAAAAAAATTCTGACCATTTTTCCCTAAAAAATACCTACAAAATAATATCCAATTAAGAAATCCTTATGTTTCCTGCTAAAAAAAAAAACACGATACATTTTGAAGTAGACTAAGAAACAAAAACAAAAATACGGTACCTTTTAGGATGCAGCGTTCCAAAAGGGGAAATTTTGCTCCTGGCATAAGAGCCCAAAACACCTCCTGTCAAGAAGAGGATAAATATGTAAATGGTGATAAGCCGTTGCCAGACAATCGTGTTTCCCCATACACATCAAACTGTTGTCCGATCTCTCCAATGTTCGGCCGACTTTTATTTGTGTGAGATCATCATTACCAACGTGTGACTGTGAATAGAGGCACTTCTCATATTTCCTTTCTTTGCAATTCAAAGTTGCCATTGCTAAATTTAGGACAGAATTTTTGTTTTCATTTTTTTTTATTAGTTTTCTTTTCCTTTTAACCTGTGTAATCAGGCAAACCCTGATTTCTAAACTGATTGTGAATTTCCATGATCTCCTTAGTTAGCCCAAAAATGTATGTGGTTGTCTATCCTAGTTACCTGATGTTTCTTTCTTACTGGTGGTCTGGTTGTCACATAATTAACAGTTTTGATTAAAAGTAATCGGAATGGGTTGGTTACAAGTAAACGTCTTTCCGATGCTAGGCTCTGCAGGAGACATTTCCAGATGGGGAACCTTCTGATGCTGAGAAGGATTTTTGGGAGATCGCTTCTATGGACTGTTACAACCATCTAACTGAATGGGAACCATTGGAATATTGCTCAACTGTAAACATTGACAGTCAAATGCCACCAGACCTCAAGAAAATGTGGAATGACCCTTTTTATGAGGTAATAATTGGGTATGTTAATCCCTTCCCAACTACATCACATAAATTAACATGCTAATGGACTGGTGCCTGTGCCAGGAGCCCATTAATTTACATGCTGCCTTTGATGGAACAGCGCTCTCCTGCACGTACTTTCATCGGGAGGATCAAGCTATCACACTCGCAGTCCAATCCTGTACTGTGACAGGGAACTGAAACAATCATTTCCCAATCACAAAATGCTCTAAACACAGCGCTCATATTGTTCCTGTATACAGAAACCACAGAGGGGACTTGGAGGGATGCAGAGAAGACATTATCCGTTTCTTCTTTTCAGACTGCTATACAGATAACTGGTAAACAGTGACTTAATGGGCTGTTGCAAATCACTGATAACCGTGATCTAATGGTATATGGGGCCAGCAGGGAGCACATAGATAATGTGTTCCCTGCTAACCAGTGCCCAAATTAAAAAATAAAAATAAAAAAATAATCATGATAACACACAAATACAGTAAAATGTAAGAAAATAATAATAATAAATTAAAAAAGTAATACCTCTCCGAGTCCACATGCACCAAATTTAGACATTCATCGTGACGTGAACGTGTTTTGCATGGATGTCGGGCACTCTAGCATTATTACGTTTCACTAAGGCTGAATCTACGTTACGCCAAAAATAAAGTAATTGCACCGGCCAACAATTTTAATCTATTTTACCTCAGCCCTATCCACTTTATACGCCTGTAGTAAAAAAATTAGCTACTTGCATAATTATCATACATGTACAGATGCTGCATCTAAAGCTAAGGGATGGGGATACAATTAGAGCTAAAATAGGGTTATTTGTACACGTTGAGTCCGCCATCTCTACGCTTCTATGCTCCTCCTCTATTACCTACCTTGGGATACAGATATCTAGATCTGCCCCAGCCTTTGATAAGTTGTATGTCACACCCCACCCTCATTTCCTTCTTGCAAACCAAAATTGGCAGATAGAATAAAATCCTCCTTTCTACAGCAGTGAGAGAGAGTCTAAAGTATTGTATGCACTTCAGCAATCTCCCGTGTACCTCCCTACCTGTCTACTGCATCATATTGATAGTATACTGACCTCATTTGTTTTGAACAGTGGCAGGTTGCGGGTAGCCGGCAAGCACCTGTGTGCTCCATGGGGTTAGGGAGGTGTGTCATTGCCTAATGTTAGGTCGTATTATATAGCCAGACAGTTATCTCATATGACCAGGTGGTGGGTCACAGATAAATGTCTTCTCTTCTGTGGATTACAACATACTGGCAGAAACCTAGTAAATTATCTGACCCTATGTCAGGCCTTGCTGGTTAGGAATGTGGCTCAGCGTCTCTTTTACTTGGTTGACTAGACACACTCCTCTGTGGCACTGTAAAGCCTTCCAGGAGCTTTTATAACTTTCTTATGAGATTACCTGGGGTAACCTGGTATTTGGTATATCTCTCACCTCTGCTCAGATAATGGCCTTAAACCCTTCCTGGAGATACAGGAAATATTCTCATACATGTGGGTTAAACATGCTCTTGAGACGCAGTTCGGTACAGATTGTATATCCTATCAAGGGTTCTCTTTTTCTAGTTTATGCTTTCACCTCCCACCAGTCATCTAATCTCCAGTTTTTACAACCTCCTCTCCCATAAATCCAGGGATTCTGCACTAATACCACTAAAAACAAAATCGGAGGCAGATCTATGCCCTTTGACTGAGGAAGACTTGGTTAGAGCTATTCCTTCTCCAAGTTAGTTTCTTCCAACCTCAATGAGAGGCTCACGCATCTATATGTTTTTGCATAGGGCATATTACACCACCACTAGACTCCACAGGTTCCGCCCTGACTACTTGGACTTAGTTTTGGGACCAGGTTGTAAAATTTCTCGTTCACTAAATAGGTTCCCCTATGCCACTCTGCCCCAAGGCTTATCTTTTTCTCACTGATCCTGATCAATGTGATTACCGCTATATTTATATACCTTTCTGGCTGAGGCACTGTATAATGCGAAAAAAAGAAAACAATTTCCAAAACATGGTTATCATGTAGTGCTCCCTCTTTCATAACCTGGCTGGCTACTGTTAGTAATATGTTGCCTCACAAGAAATGGATTTACCAACACAGGAACTGCCCCCTCATCTGTTTTCTATTTGGTCTCTCTTCCAATTCTATGTCTGCCTCTGTTTTCTATATTGTGAAAAATAGTTTTGGTTGTCTCTCATTGTGATTACCTGTAGGTTATGAATGTCTTACTATCCCTGTACTCATGAAAACTGTTTGCATGTTCTAATAACTCTTCATGATATCCTTTTCAACCAGAGTTTTCCAGCTGGATTTTAGGTCACTATCAGTAGCGTATTATCATATGGGTGGTTCGGGCAGCCGCCCGAACTGCACATCATTTTAAAAATCACTTCAGAGTATCATGCAGCTATGCAGCGTGCTAGCGCTGCTAATGGCCGCTGCTGATAGGGAGGGGCGGACTGGGACAGAATAGAGCCGCCGGCGCTGTTGGTGGGGAAGAGGGGGAGGGACAACAATAGCAGTGGCTGGATAGGACTAGCAAACACCCCTCTTTGACGCTGCACGTATCTCCAGTGAGGAACAGAAGAGCAGGGCGGTGGTCGAGCGATGAGGAAGGTTAGTATGCTATTCACTTCCTGCACCAAGCAACAATTGACTGACGGCAGACGCTAAGGGGGATTAATTATACAGCCGGGGGGGGTTAGCATCTAACTCCTCACGGCAGAGGACGCTATGGGGGAGATAATTTTACCCCATAGACACTCAGCAGTCTGTTAGATGCTCAACCTCCCCCCCCCCCCTGCTGTATAATAAATACTGAGGGCTCTATGAGGGTGATTATTCCCCCATTCATAGAGTCCCCTGCAGTCACTTAGATGCTTAGACCCCACCCATTCAGAATATTCCCCCCCCCCCCTTCCCATAGAGCCCTCAGTAGTTACTAATATATTGCAAGGGGAGGTCAGATTGACTGCTGGGGGGTCTGAGTGACTAACTGCTGAGGGCTCTATGGGAGGGCTATCCCCCCCGCCGAAAAGTCAGAATCAGACACTCAGACCCCCTTATAGACACCCAGCAGTCAGTCAGACAACCTGATCTCGCCTTGCAATATAATCTCCCCCATGCAGCCCTCCGTTTTCCCATGAGAGAAATTTATAGCATATCCACAGGCTCCACATGATTTGTCATAAATGTCAGCTAGATGTAGGTCCCACCTATGGGACCCGCTCCTATCTCTAGAACGGGGCCCCCTAAACCCCTTACGACCTGTTTCTGCCCTCACTGCCTCCCGGCCCCATCCTGATTACATCGACGGGAGTTACGGAAACAGCGTCGCTTGCTGACCTACGCTGTTTCCGTAAGTCCCATAGAACTGAATGAAAGTTATGGAAATTCCATGAAGTCAGGAAGTGACCGGGAGGCAGCGATAGCAGAAAGAGGTAGAACAGGGTTTAGGGGGCCCGGTTCTAGAGATAGGTGCGGGTCCCAGAGGTGGGACTCGCATCTATCTGACAGGATCCACAGGATATGTCATAAATTTCCCTCACTGGAAAACCCCTTTGAAGTGTAACTAAACTTGTAAATAAACTTCTGACATGTCATAGTGAAATGTCAGAAGTTTTGATCGGTGGGGGTCCGAGCACTGAGACCCCCATGGATCACTAAAACAAAGTGGCAGAAGCGCTCAGGTGACCGCCGTGCCGCTTCCTTTCTGATCTGCTTTTCTCGGAAAGCCAAGCAAGCGGTGTACGAACGTACACCACTCCGAGGAATGCCGATCAGAAACTAAGTGTCACAGCGTTCAATCGTGTGCTTCTGCCGCTTCACTTTAGTGATCGGGGTGGGTCTCTGTGCTCGGAACCCAAACTGATTAAACGTTCTAACATATCAGTATGATATGTCAAAAGTTTTTAAAAAGTTTAGTTACACTTTCACCCCTTAATGACCAGCCTATTTTAGACCTTAATGACCAACCATATTTTACGTTTTTCCATCGTCTCATTCAAAGAGCTACAACTTTTTTATTTTTGGGTCGACATAGCTGTATAAGGTCTTGTTTTTTGTGGGACAAGTTGTAATTTTTTATAGCACCATTTTGGGGTACAATACTTTTTCGCCGATTCACTTGTATGAGGGCTTTTATTTTTGACTTTTTGATCGCTTTTTATCACATTTTTTTTTTAAGGCTGGATTCAAAGAAAACCTCAATTTTTGCATGGTTTTTTATTTTATTTTTTACGACGTTCGCCGTGCGGGTTAAATGATGTAATAAGTTTATAGTTTGGGTCGTTACGGACGTGGCGATACCAAATATGTGTAACTTTTTTACTTTATTTTGTTTTTTTTAATAATAAAGCTGTTTGTAAGGAGAAAAAGTGGGTATTTAATTATTTTATTTTTCACTTTTTATTAAACTTTTTTTTTTCACTTTTTTTTTACTAGTCCCACTAGGGGACTTCACTATGTGATTATCTGATTGCATTTATAATACACTGAAATACTTCTGTATTGCAGTGTATTATGCCTGTCCGTGTAAAACGGACAGGCATCTGCTAGGTCATGCCAGAGGTGTTACAAATTTTTTATTATTATTATTTTTAGTAGTTATTACACTGTTTTATTAAAGAAAAAGTATCAGTGTCTGGTGCAACTTTCTAAATACTTTTTATTAAAAATTATTTTTACTTTTTGAGATACAGCTGCTTTATATCCTGAATACAGAGCAGCTGTATCTAGTGCTAAAACCTGTATCTGTCAGGTCTGTGGCACTGACTAGTACAGTGTGAGCAGGTTGGAGGGATTGGATTGCGTGTGAGGGGGAAGGAGGGGGCCCAAGTTGTGTCAACAGCCCAGGGCCCATGGTACGCTTAACCCATCACTGGTCACTATATACACAACAATTACCTTCTCCTTATCTTATTTTCTGTGTACCACCACTCTTGCATTCTCCATTTCTTCAGCAATTTGTTTTGCAATCCCTGTTTTCCTAAATGACCCAAGACACATGGTTCTAATTTGAAGTGTTTCAATTTATTGCTGCACTCTGCGACACTTTGTACTTTCATGTATACTTATTTTCTGTGTGCTGCATACTCGTATTTTGCCTACTGTAAGATATCTGCTGTACTGCAATAAACTTTATTTTTGGAGTAAAAAAAAAACTAACAAAAAAACTAAAATAGAGTTTTTGTTCTAGACGCCATACTTACGGTACATCATACTTTACGCAATGTACACAAATTTGACATAGGGAGCATTACAGGATTCATTTTGGGGTAAATGTTGGGTTTTTTTTTTGTTTGTTTTTTAAAAACTACCTTAGCTACGCTACTCTTGTTTTTTCCTGAAAAGACTTGCATAATTAATTGAGATTAGCTCCAATTTTAAATTATAAGCAAGCCCTTTGTGTCCCTCAAAAAAAATAAAAAATAAATTCCCTTTTATGTGCAGCATTCCAAAAGGGGAAACTTTGCTATGGTCATGAAGGCTTAAAACACGCCCGATCATGAAAGGGTTAATCTTTTAGTTTATGGCATGTGACCGAAATATCTTCAAATAGGAAAAAAAATTAAATACATTTGTTTGCTAACTTTTTTTTATCAAAACAGGAAACTTATCTTCCTTACCTGATTCGCAGTAAAGTAAAACTTCTCCTGAATGGAAAGGATGACCAGTCTTTATTAACATTTATTGATGATGCCATGAAGATTGAGCAGAGAAAAGTGTTAATTGAAACCTTCTTCAGTCAGGAAATGAGTCTTCTGTACATTTTACAAGATGATTTTGACCGGGCGAAATATTACATAAAAAATGGAATAGATATGTTCATCCAGGTATTATTTAATGAATATTTTATATATTACGTATATATGTATATATAGATATTATAGTAGTTCAGTTTTTTTCCAATTGTGTTTCTGATTTCAATGTTCAAACTTTTGAATGTGTAAAATACTGGTTAGTATTGTATAACGAAATGTCATTTTATGTTGATGAAATAAGATAAAAAGGCCCACGTTTAATATTCAGTTTGAGTCAGCATTGGCATAATTGGTAAAAATGTTTTTAATGGGGCAACCGTTATTGCAGTATTTTTGCAACTTCTTTCCTCTGTTAAATTGACTACAAAAAGGGATGTGGTCTTGCAGTAGGAGTCTACACCATATTTATCAAACGAAGATACAGCACATTTTAGGCGCAAATATAGGACTTCTCACAGCAAGCGCAAGAAAGAGGTTTTTCGTTTGTCTCTTGGGGACAAAGACCATGGGTAAATGCCGTTGCCACTAGGAGGCGTGACGTTAAGAATTTAAAAAAAGTGTTAACTACTCCTACAGGTACTAAGCTATTCAGTCTGTACATAAGCAGTACAAGTAACAGAACACCAGGTAATCGAATAAGATCAGAACCAGATGAGAAAATCATATCCAACAGACAAACTTACCAACATTATAATGAACAAAGGGTAAAAGCTGTTTCCCCCAATGGACTGAACAAGAAAAGGATTTTATGACGTTTACTCAAAAAATATATTCTCGTTTGTGTCATTTGCGGACACAGACCATGGGACGTCCCAAAAGCAGTGGCTGGGAACCGACAGAAAAGGACTTAAATGCACACAACACCTTGCGACCAAGGGAAACATTTGTGGACACAAAGGTATGGACCATGTAAAATTTGGTTAGTGTGTGCAAAGATAACCAGGTAGCTGCCTTGAAGAGCCAAAGCCTGATGGTGCACATCCCAGGAAGAACCAAGCACCCTAGTGGAATGAGCCATAACCCAGAATAGAGGTTTCTTTCCTCTGAGCCAGTAGACCTTGCGAATAGCCAAGCTCAGCTTTCGGGCAATTGTAGCCTTAGTGGCCGCCAAGCACTTCCTGGCACATTTCAGGACTACAAACAAGGAATCCAAGTGTCCAAAGGAGATAATAACCAAGAGGTAGACCCGCAAGGTGCGGTCCAGATCTAAATTGTGAAGAGCGTGTTTCTTGTGATGCATCGGAGACATGCAGAAGGATGGCATAACGATATCTTCGTTAAGGTGGAATGAGGAAACTACTTTGGGCAGAAAAGAGGACACCGTGTAGAGCACCATCTTACCTTGATGAGGAGACATAGAAAGGGCGGGTCATCATCTCCCGCTCTCTGCTTATCATAGACAAGCCCAAGAATATGTTAATGAATTTGTCAGTATTTTATAGAAAACAATAACAAAGTGGTTAACAAGCAACTAAACAATTGAGACCTACAAGTCAGAACCTTTCCAGGACTTCTGCTGCTGTTGGCACTGGGACCACCGTATTCTTTCTGCAGACCAGTAAGATCTGCCTTTTTGCACCCCCTCCTCCATTCTTAAATCCTTCTCAGACATTGAACCAGTAAATAAAAGTAGGGGACACCATATAGGAAGAAAATTCTAACCTCAGGCAGCCATTCTACCCTTCTAAGGGTGTCACAGCCCTGCTACTTGCAGTATATTGTGGACTCCTAGTCACAATTTTTTCCCCATACATTTTACATATGTGAACCTGTGATCTTTCTTCGCCACAGGCAATCGGACAAACCTTTCTCCTCCTACTCAGAGTTTTAACCCCTTCCCTCCACAGCCATTTTTTGGATTTTCACTTTTGTATTTTCCTCCCCACCTTCCAAAAGCGATAGCTCTTTTATTTTTCCATCAATATTGCCGTATGAGAGCTTGTTTTTTGCGGGACGAGTTGTAGATTTTCACAGCACCATATAATGTAGTGGGAAACAAGAAAAAAAAATAAAATTCATGTGGGGTGGAATAGGAAAAAACAGTGATACCTCAACCTTTTTGGTGGTTTTGATTTTACAGCGTTCACCGTACGGTAAAAATGGCATGTTAACTTTATTCTGCGGGTCAATACCATTACAGCGATACCAATTTGATATCGTTTTCTTTATGTTTTACTACTTTTACAAGGGGAAAAAAACTGATTGGTAAAAATAAAGTTTGAGTTTTGTCGCCACATTTTGAGAGCCAGAACGTTTTTATTTTACTGTCGATTTAGCCGTGTGAGGGCTTATTTTTTGCGGGGCGAGCTGCAGTTCATATTGGTACCATTTTGGGGTATGTGAGACTTTTTGATCACTTTTTATTTGATTTTTTTGTGGGAGAAGAAGGGACCAAAAAACAGCAATTCTGAGGTTTTTAATTTTTTGTTTTTTACAGCGTTCACCGTGCGGACTAAATAATGATATATTGTAGTAGTTCAGACTTTTACGGACGCGTCAATACCAGTTATGTTAGCTTTTTCTTTTTTTTTTACATTGTGCTTGAGTAAAAATGGGAACAGGGTTTTTTTTTGTGCTTTTAATTTTTTTTTATCTGTTAAAAAAACGTTATTTTACTGTTTTTTACTTGTTCCCCTAAGGGACTTTAACCAGCGATCGTTAGATCGCTTGCACGATATACTGCAATACTAATGTATTGCAGTATATCGCGATTCTGACAGTCTCCTATGAAGCCCTGCCGGAGGCAGGGCTTCATAGGAGTACAGAGATGGCGGACCTGGGGGAGTTCGTCAGGCCCCCAGCCAGCTGTGCCAACCAACGACTCGCCACGGGAGGGCCGTTGGGACGTTACAGGAGGTCGCCCCTCTGTTTTTAGTCATTTAAATGCCACGATCATTATTGAACGCGGCATTTAACGGGTTAAACAAGCAGGATCGCGCTCGAACGGGATCCCGCTCGTTACCTGGAACTGTCGGCTGTAACACACAGCCGACACACTCGCTCTATCGAGCGGTCTCAGCCCGTGAGCCCGCTTCATATTCCCCCACCCGGCGTGCGCCGTATATATACGGCGGATGTCGGGAAGGGGTTAAGAGAGAGTTTCGAAAGAATGGAAACATTGTAATAATATATTTGCCCAGATCCCTCCTGGATCCTATATATCCTTTTCCAGAGGATTTTTCTTCAAAATGGGTGAAGCCTCCGGCTGTGGATCTTCCGGCCTCCCATCTTCCGGCCTCCCATCTGGCCAAGGCGACTACTCTTCCTTTGGCAAACTCCGCCTCATTTTGCGATCCTCTATTACGCGGCATTGACTTTTTCTCCAGGTCCTCCTTTGAGGCCGCTTGCTCCGTAATGCTGCCAATCTTGGCTTCCTCATGGGTCAGCAAAGCCTGTACTGAATGGGTTCGCCAGCTTCGTCATGGACTCCGTTTAATCGGCCCACTGAAGATCTGGTGAATATCTCTCAACAGCTATCCGATGCTACCAAATATGCTCGCACCTCTTCCATGGTCACCATGCGCCGGACACCATTCATCAAATTCTGGTCTCCCGAGACTGCTTCTTAAACAGACCTTGACGGCTCTTCCCTTTGTTGGCTCCTGCTTTTTCTGAGCTCGCTTTGACAAAATCATCTTGGAAGCAAGAGATGGGAAAAATACTCGCCTTCCTCAGACCGACTTCAGACGACCTTAGTATACGGCCGTTAAAACAACGACCATCACACAGACACAGGTATTTCAATGGGGCCGTTCACATGGCTATTGTTTCAATGGACAGTTAAGGGTCCGTTGAAAAATAGAACGTCCTATTTTTTTCCGTTTTCTCTGATCCCCCAATAGACTCAAGTCTATGGGTAAATCTGGCCCAAGGCTTGTCTTTCTCCAAATGCAAGAAAACCGGGACCTTCTCTTTGTCCCTTTCACAGATTTCTCAGTCCACAGGCATCCGGACAGCAGTCCCATCAGGACTTAGAGAACACGCCTTCTTTCAAGCCTTGCTCCTCTTGGCACTCCCGCCCTCCGGTCGCAAAGTGTTTCAGGCATCTGGAGTAGATTCTAAAGTCCTTTTCGGTTCCCACCCATGTGACTTCTTTAAGGCGTTCCATGGACTTCACCCCCCCCCCCTCCCCAATGATACAAGCGCAAAAACAGGATTTTTTTGAGTATTTGCCACAAACTCCTTTTTTCATCAAGTCCTTTGGGGGGGACACAGCTCCCACCCTTTTTTTTGTTATGAATTTAATAAAGTTGTTAATCGGTTATGTTTTTCTTCTATGGTTCTGATATTATTTTATCACCTTGTGCTCGACTTCTCCTACTGCTTCTGTGCAGACTGACTAGCAGAGTGCCTGTAGGAGGGGTATATACTGTAGGAGGAGTCAACTTTTTTTCCTTTTCTAAATCTAAATTCAGCACAATTAATCGACGTCCTCTTGTGAATTTCGGTTTTATCAATTCTTTTCCCTCGGTTTAAACTGTATCTGCATTTTCAGGACGCAGATACAGTATAATTCAATGGTAGAGTAGGGGGCCGTATGGTTCCTGCTCTACCATTCACTATGTATCGCTGAACGTGAGGCAGTGACTCAATCACACCTGTCTATGCCGTGCCGCACAGACCAGAGGAGCAGAGGGATCTGCTCCACTCGTCGTTGGAACGGGGCTAGGTGAGTATGTATATTACTATTTTTATCATGCACTATTGGGGGCAGCTGTGGGGGCATTATGCAGTGTGGGGACAGCTATGGGGAACTTTATACTCTGTGGGGTGCAGCTATGGGGGTATTAAACTGTGTGGAAGTCAGTTATGGGGGCATTATACTATGTAAAGGCAGCTATGGGGACATTATACTGTAAGGAGGACAGTTATAATGTGTGGGGGCAGTTATGGGGCATTATACTCTGGGGAGCACTATGGGGGTATGTGGTGGCAGTGTCACGGGGTATATTACATACAGTAGAATACAGCAGGCTCGGGATAAATATGAATTCAATGGCGTAGCATGCAAATAGGGGTGTGCTACGCAAAAAGGGTGTCGCCTAAATAATTGTTTAATAATCTTAAGGTTACATGTTCAATTAATCGCGATTTTGATTTAGGCCATAATCACTCAGCCCTACTATGTAGATAGTTTCACATAATCACCAGAACTGAGGAGACCAAAAATCTCTTTGATCCAGATGCCGGTAAACAATAAATTGACTGATTAAAGAGGCTCTGTCACCACATTATAAGTGCCCTATCTCCTACATAAGGAGATGGGCGCTATAATGTAGGTGACCGCAGTGCTTTTTATTTGAGGGATTTTTAGCTTTATGCTAATTAGTTTCTTAGTGCCCAACTGGGCGTGTTTTTACTTTAGACCAGTCAGCGTCATACACTTCTCCCCATTCATTTACATATATATATATATATATATATATATATATATATATATATATCGCTATGTGCAGCCACATACACAAACACTAACGTTAATCAAGTGTCCTGACAGTGAATATACATTACCTCCAGCCAGGAGGTGATGTGTATTCAGAACAGAATCCTGACACTTCTGAATTTTTTCTGTGAGATTACAGCAAGGCAAGCGTAATCTCGCGAGATTACGCTGTAAACTGTCATTTAAAACGAGATTACGTTTGCCTTGCTGTAAATATCACAGAGATGCTACAGAAGTGTCAGGATTCTGAATAGACATCACGTCCTTGCTGGAGGTAATGTATATTCATTGTCAGGACACTGCAGTAACGTTCTAGTGTGTTTATGTGGCTGCACATAGCGATATAGCTATATCGCTATGTGCTGTGTAAATGAATGGGGAGAAGTGCATGACACTGATTGGTCAGCGTCATACACTTCTCTCCACAACGCCCACTTTGTCTAAAGTAAAAACACGCCTAGTTGGACATTAAGAAACTAATTAGCATAAAGCTAAAATCGCTCATAAAGTGGTAAAAATAGATTTTTTCTAAATAAAAAGAACTGCTGTCACCTACATTATAGCGCCCATCTCCTTAAGTAGGAGATAGGGCACTCATAATGTGGTGACAGAGCCTCTTTAAGTGCAAGGGTTGATTTAGATGTGTAACTGCTTCTCACCCAAGTTGTAGCAAAAAATGAAAAAAGCACACCCCCCCCCCCCTTCTGAATGTGGCAATCAAGAGAGCACATCCCCTCTCTCATTGGTAAGGAATCTGATAGCATGAACTCCTTTATCACCCCACTGGGTTACTGGAGGCTGTACAGGGGAGATATGACAGTGACAGGCTGTGATCTTTCTTCCTGCTGTCACTTGCAGCTTCCCCCTCCTACCCCTACATTACAGAGACACAAAACCAGGAGGTAAAACTTTTCTTTCTGCTCCCCAATTTTCAATGAGTTCTGCACCCCAAATTTATCCAAAGTCCTTATGTTCTAGTCATGGCAAGCATTTAATGTCATGACTCATTACATATGTCCATAGCAGTAAAAGAGTAAAGGCTTTGTACAGATTTGCACTGATTTATTTAATTATTTATTTTCATTTGCTTTTTAAATGCAAAATTAAAGGGGTTTTCCCATAATCATTATTTCTCTTTTATCCATAGGATAGGTGATAAATATCTGATCGGTGGGGGCCCAAACGCTGGAACCCCCACCGATCACAAGAACAGGCATACCTTGCTGTTCCTGGAAGCCCCATAGGATAGGAGCAGTAGTGCGCGTAGGCAGGAATCGCTGTATAAGTGTAGAGAGGGAGGAGGGAACTCACAGCAGAACCTGCAGGGGGAGGGGAGAGATCACACACAGGCAGCATCGGTGTCGGCACTAGAGATTACACATGAGTTGTATTGGTATCTACAGAAGGAGAAAACTGGAATAAAGCTGCACTGATACATGAGAGCTAGTCAAGGCAGCAGCCTCATCCTGGATTCACAGAAATCACATCGAACATGTATTACTGAGAGGGACACAACCACAGGAGCCAAGCTTGAAAGTAGAAGCATGTTTCAAACTATGTATCAGGGGTTCTGAGCTCTGAATATGACTGGAGTCTTGAACGAATGGCTTATTCAGGCGAGCAGTTTTTAACTCGTCCGAGGACAAAATATGATTTTGCATCAGTTTTTTTATACTCTTGACTGCAGTTTATTAGTTTTTTTTTCTGTCCAGATGGCATCAATGTGCCATCCATTTTTCACGTCCAGGAAAAAAAAAACCTGAAGAAGGTCCTCAATTGTCCCAACCCACGGAAAACACCCCCAGGATGGTCACATGGCCGCATAAACTTTATTTTCTATTGGTTATAACGTGGAGAGAATTGTGAGATATATCTCGTTCATATTTTTGGCTTATGATGTTTTAATTCAGGACCATTTACTCCAGGCAATCTTTTCTGAAAAATGGAACGGATGGCATTCTCTTGGCCTCTTTTCACGCAGACCCATTGACTTCTCTGAGTCATTCCTATGTGAAAAACGGACAAGGATAGAACATGCTGCTGTTTTTTTTATGAAGGACAAATGGTCAGTGAAAAAAAATTACGTCTGAATTGGCCAATTAACTAAAATGGTTCAGTGTTCACTCCTGGTGCTGTTTGTTCTAGGTGCGGACCACACCTGAAAGTGAAAATCATTCATCTGAGTGCAACTTTTTTTTAACACAAGGTAACCTCTCGCATATGTAGAAAAGAAGGTTTCCATGTCAAA
>NW_027461810.1:0-96708 GCF_050947455.1 Rhinoderma darwinii | reverse complement strand
GAATGGTTTGTAGGGGGTATAGTAGTTTTGCAAATCCCGACATTTTGACCAAGGCACACCTTCCCAGGAGTGAAAGGGGCAGTCCGTGCCACCTCAGAAGATCCGCCTGTATGTCCCGTATCAAAGGGGGATAATTTAGATCATATAGGGAGCTAGGTGCCCGCCCCACCTTGATGCCCAGATACGTGATCTGTGACCGCACTATCTCCACATCTAGAGCATCCAATAGTCGACCATGACTACCCTCCTTCGGTCCCAAATCTAGCAATTGGCACTTTGAATAATTAATTTTATATCCTGAATATTCCCCAAAGTCACGTAGCGTCTGAAATACCCGTGGAATGTCCCGTGAGGGGTTTGCTAGGAATAAAAGTATGTCATCTGCGAACAGTGTTTCCTTAACCTCCATTTCCCCCACCGAGATGCCTCTGAATACCTCTGAAGATTTCAAATGTCTTGCCAGTGGCTCCAATGCCAGATTAAACAGCAATGGAGACAGCGGGCAGCCTTGTCTTGTGCCTTTATATAAGCGGAACGGCTGAGATAGAAACCCTGTGGTGCAGATCCTAGCATTAGGGGACTTATAAATGTGTCGCAGTAAGTTTCGAAAAGCCCCGGTAATCCCTACTCTGTCCAAAACCGCATCCAGCCACTTCCATCTAACGTTGTCGAATGCTTTTTCAGCATCCAGCAAAAGCAGTGCTGGGTGTTCCCCATGTCTTGGACTGTGCTGTACCCTGTCTAGCACCGCCAATACCGTTCTAATATTGGTAACCGCCGATCTCCCCTTAATGAACCCCACCTGCTCGGGAGCTATGAGATATGGCATTATATCCGCTAGTCTATTTGCTATGATTTTAGAGAGAAGTTTCGCATCAACGTTTATTAGGGATATGGGTCGGTAAGACCCTGGTAGCAGGGGATCTTTTCCTGGTTTCAACAGAAGTTTGATATAGGACGTGTTTGCCGATGGTGGCAATCCTTCACTACCAAGGGCATTATTAAAGAGCAAAACCAGGGTTTCGGTCACCTGTTCTCTCATAGCTTTGTAAAATTCTCCTGAGAAGCCATCTGGGCCTGGGGCTTTGGAGTTTTTCAGGTTTCTGATAGCCCTATCTACCTCCTCCCTAGTAACCTGCGCATTCAGTATTTGCAGTTGATCCTCTGAGATGACAGGAAGAGTGGTGCTGTCCAGGAGTGTAGTCTCTAACGGTGAGACCATTTCATCGGAATACAACTCCTCGTAGAATCTGGCCAGAATGGAATTTATATGTGAAGGATCTCCCGTGATTTGTCCCGTGTGGTCCCTAAGTTTGGCTATGTGTTGTGCCGGGCGTTGTCCCCTAGCTACATTTGCTAGCAATCTTCCCGCCTTATTTCCAAATCTGTGTATTGTTGCCTCAAACTCGTAATTGCGAGTCATTTCTTTCTGAGAGGTCCACTCATCAAAGTTGTGTTTGGCCTGTATCCAGGCTTGTCTATTGCCCTCCGTTGGTTGGGAGAGGTATGTTGTGTATGCTGACCTCAGCGCACTGCTTGCTGCTTTAAATTGTCTTGCTATTTCCCTTTTTTTGCTTACAGAGTAAGCGAGAATCCTACCCCTCAATACTGCCTTCGCTGTGTCCCAAAAGAGGGAGGGATTATCCCTGTGCCCGTCATTCTCGGATGCGTATTCCAACCACCATCCCTGCAACTGTCTTTTGAATGTATCATCTAGCGCTAGATGAGCCGGAAAGCGCCAAATAAAATCTGTCCCTCTCGGGTACACCTCTTGAAGGGATATCATTATAGGTGCGTGATCCGAGATCACCAAGTCCCCTACAGTAGAAACTCCTATTCGTTGCCTCAAGGGTGACGATATGAAAATGTAATCTATCCTTGACCATGACTGCTGAGAATGCGAATAGTGAGTGAATTCCCTTGCGTCCGGGTTGCCCTCCCGCCATGCGTCTATTAGATGAGTGCTCTCTAATAAAGGTCCCAAGACCCTATCGTGTTTTCTGGGGGCCCCTGCAGAGATGGATCCCGACTCTTGAATTTTGTGCGACCTCCTATCCTCTCTGTGGTCTAGGACAGAATTGAAATCACCCCCTACCAATTTATGTGGGATATCATCTGTTAGCAACGCCCTTTCCAAATCATTATAAAATTTAACGTTCTCATCATTGGGTCCGTAGATGTTGTATATGCTTAGGACCCCACACGGAGTGTCAAGAACGACATGGAGCAAGCGGCCTGCCGAGTCGGAATTTGTGCGTAGTACCTTGTGTACCATATTTCTATTGATCAAAATTAGTACACCTGCTTTACGACCACAAGCTGAAGAGCCGTAAACTGCACCCACCCACATTTTTTTCATGCGGTGGAAGTCGCTCTCCTCCAAATGTGTCTCCTGTAGGAGAGCGATGTCAGTGTGTAATTTTTTTAGGTGACGAAGAACCATCATCCGTTTATTGGGGGAACGGAGCCCCTTAACATTCCATGAGGTCACTTGCATATTCTAAATTTCTCTATAAGGATCAAATTTGAGTTATTTTGTAAATCTATTTCCGGGCATGTGCGCCCCGATCCTATGGTGGCTGCTCGGAGGTCCCTGCTCCACGTTGCTCCTAAACCCATAACATTTTCATGTGCAAACAGTAAAAAAACAGTATTATAACCAGTATCAACATAATACCCGACCAGCAAAATCCACACTCTCTCTTGTGTGTCTCGCGTCATATTGGTATGCCTGACTTCACTTTTTTCTGGGTGAAGGCCCTTCCCCCTCCCCCCCCCTCCTTATTCTTGTGATTTTAATGACCCTCGGGTGTTTCTGGACCATTCCTTTTGCCAGGGTGTCATTAATGTGCAATATCCTACCATTTAGATACAATTATATTGCCTTATATGTCTAGCCTTCGTGCCCCACAGTAAAACCACATTTGTGCGTGACATGAGACATGTATACACCCTCCATATTGCAAGTTATACTCATCAGTCCGGTAGCGCCTCCATCATCCTATCAATGCGGGATCCTTGCAAGGTTTTGGAGGACTCTGTGCGTTGTTGCTTGGGTGATGGAACCCGGGCAATGGAAGACCAGGAACTGTCCCGTGCTAATGCTGGGTCCAGCGAGGTCTTTTTCTTTGTCGTTGAGCTCTGCCGGGTGTTCGCTATTGTAGCGTCGGAGTTCTCATGTCTCACCATCTTGTCCACGAAGAGCGTCGCCTCCTCCGGAGTGTGAAAAACCTTGACAGAACCGTCTGGTCTTGTAATCCTCAATGTTGCCGGGTATTGCAGCTGAAATTTAACTTTGCTCTTGTATAAAGTAGTGCACACTCCTCCAAATGATCTCCGTCTCCGCGTGACATCTGCAGAGTAGTCGGCAAATAAAATTATTTTAGCTCCTCGAAGCTGTAATGGTGTATTTCGATTCCTAAAGGTGCGCAAGAGTTCCTCTTTGTCATTGTAGTCTAGGTATCGCATAATCACTTGTCGTGGCCTGTTGTGCGGTTCTCCTGTGGTGGCCTTTGCTGCGCCCGGTGGGCCGACCCGATGCGCTCTCTCTACTCTGCAAGACCTGTTCAGGCCTAAGGCTTCTGGAAGCTCCGTTTCGCATATCCCCTGCAAGTGCTGGGGTTTAATGTGCTCTGGTAGGCCGACAATTCTGAGGTTGTTCCTCCTTGAGCGGTTTTCCAAGTCCTCCAGGCGGTCTCTGAGCCTGGAGTTGTCTTGCAATAGGCCTTGGATGTGTGTGTGTGCCCCCGCTGATTCATCCTCCATAAGGCCAACTCGTTGCTCCAGTTCGTCAAGCCGTGTGCCATGTGACGTAACCTCATTTTGCAGTTTCTGCAATGTCGTTGTTACCGTAGCCACCAGCGAATCTTTGATGTCGGGAGCTAGATGTGTGGCAACTTCTATCGCCAATCTCCTATAATCCAGCTCTGCCACCTCCGGCTGTGATATTTTCTCTACAGGGGGCTCTGGACTCTGTGGCCTGCTGCCCGGCGGGGAGGCATGCTGCAACGTCGCCATCTTGGATATCTCCTCTCCCTGCCTCGTGTGTCCGGACGGACGAGTGTTATCGCGGCTGCCGCTCCTGAGGAGGTACCGCTCCATGCACTATCTGTGCCCTCTCACCGTGCCTCCAGCTAACTGCCAAGGTAGGTTTATTTTGCGGGTGTGTGTGGCGGCGGAGGTTCGGGGGATCGGGTCTCGGGAGCTCACCTCACGCCGTCCTCACATCCCAGCGCCGGAACCGGAAGTCCTTACTCATTCTTGCTACACAAATAACAAAGGTAACATTCAGTTTATAATATAGGGGGGGGGCCCTATATTAAAGACCAAACTGGACCCTTAATTATGGTGGAGTAGGTGTTGCCACCCAGGACAGAATGGCCTGGTGTTTGTATTCCCCTCCTACCCACTTTCCTTTACCCTTGGGTCAATCTCCCACCCTTGTTTGCTTACAATGTAGTTTCTTTGGAGAGAAGCCCACCTGGCCAGACATGTAGGGCGTGGACTAACTGCCAGGGGCAAATAATTATTGGTTATAGTATATGGGAACCTAACAGCCCTTGCGGTTAGCATCACTTTAAGGCTACTTCCTTTTAGGCCAATGCGTAATGGTTCTGTCCGCCCCAACTTGCCTCAGTCCCAGTCCTCCTCCTCTTCAGTTTCTGCCCCTGGTGCACGGCAGAGCATGTGGGCAGTGCTGTTGGTCCCTACCTCCTCTTGTTGGCGGTCCCCTGCAGAGTGCGGGTTTTAAACATATGCCCATGGGTGTTTAAGCTAATAACCTCTTCAGAGGAGCCTCCCTTGTCCCGTCCTTGCTTTCAGCAGCCACGTGTACTGCCAGAAGTGATTGATCAGGCCCACTTTCCCCTTCACTCCACCCCGGCGTTACATACATCTGGATCATGCCTTATTTTTTATGCCCCTGAGCCAATCCATGCCTAACAGAGGGGCAGTGCTCCTCCATTACTCCATACCTCCTCCTCTAGGCCCTGCCCCAGGAGGGGTATGTTACCTTCATCTTTTTTCCAAGTCTTTTAGGCGGCGTAGTCTACATGGTTCCGCCTGGCGCCATGGACGCCATTCCAAGCACTGTTCCAGGGTCTCCAGGAGATGCAGGCGTTCCAAACCATTCTAATGGCGCTCTTGTTCCTCTTTGGGTGAGCCCTCTGGCACCACTGTGGGGTCTGGCAGGGGATCTCATTCTACAAGCAAGCAGGTAATTTAAGGAGGTAAGCCTGGTCCCTACACAATCATGTCCATAACAGTTGTTCCTTCCCCGGTTATTGCTGGTCCTTTAGGTTCCGCTGAGTATCAATATGCTGTGGCATGGAGGTCTTGGGGGGAAGGTGGTCTTATATTGTGTCGACCCTTTAGGCTTGGTTGGATACATTTCCCTTGCTTTCCTCCCATTTGGCTGTAACTGTGCCTCCTACCCCAACACCTCCACGCCTGGTTTCTGCCGGCGTGCACAAGGATACCTTTTTCTGTAGTGTAAGTCTGCTAGACGATGACATCAAGGAAAAAAAATTCAGTAATAGTTACATTGATATTTGGTTGCTAAATTCTATCGATCAGCATACTGTCGACTCCAAGGGTGGGTTTCTGACATTCCATATGAACGAAAGCCGAGGGTGGCCAGAACGATGAATGATTTGTTACATTATTTTTCTGTGCTCTTTTTTTAGTGTTATGGGTCAAGAACAACCGCCCTAACACTGTCTATAGCACCTAGAAATCCCATGGCGGGTCCGCCTTATGGCGTTATGATGAAGAGTTCCGGAAGCGCTTGGCCCTGCAGCCTGATATCAGTTATGGTGTAAATGCAATGTTTTTTTGGCTCCATTTGATGATGGCTCGGAAGGAGTCACCCTTTCCATCCATGATCGCCGACACTGGACCACAGTAGGGACCATCTGGTGCAATGGGTTTCTGTTTTTTTTTTTAAATGAAGGAGACTGCAAATTCTTTGGCCTATGCAAATACAAGCAAGAAGGCTCTGCTGGTGGAAACTCCCATGGGGCGTTCCACTGGCCTCATCTGGTTGTTAAGCCGGCTTCCAAGTCCGATGTCCATGGCGAACCAAAAGACCCCGGTAGCATAGGCCACAATGGGGCCTTGGTTAGATTTGTACCTCAGTAAGGAGGCTGCGGCGTAATTACGTGTTGTTTTCAGTCTTGGTTTCTTTATCCCTTAATGTTCAGTAGGGAACTTGTTGAGCTTTGAAGGCGTATAATTGCCCGCTCGGAGTCCAGCGGCTGGCATACCGTTTCAAAACAGTTAAATTAAAGAAATGCTTTAAAAAGGTTTTGGTTTAATGTTATGGATTTAAAAATAAAAGAAAAGCTGTGGCCGACCATAATCCAAAAAATAACATTGGTGTCTTTTTTTTTTTTATTATTGGGGAAGAGTCTGTATGGCAGGAAGGTGCCCAATGGGTCACATAATGGTGTCTCTGCCTGCCAACAGTCACGCCACCCAGTACCAATGGAAATGGGACCATCTAGGACAGGCCCCCCCTCTCCAATAGTAGCTGCATGGTTTGATTCTATGGTATGTACACCCTTGACTTTAACCCCTTAAGGACCAGACCATATTTAGACACCAATCCCAGACACATTTTCATTTTTTTCTGCCTCGTATAACTTATTTCTTTTTGCATTGACATGGCTGAATGAGGCCTCGTGTTTTTTGCATGACTTGTACATTTTTTTAACCATTTTATAGTATGTATACGTTAGCGTTTTATTTTGGGGTACATCACTGACCTACTTGAAGTGTATATATTTAAAGTATAGGTTGTTACAGAGGCAACTATAGGGGTATATTACAAGAATCAGTTCTTCAGGATCTGGGAAGTCTTCATGGTGATGCCAACCGTGGCGATTATTCTGCCGATACCAGTGATCACCATTACAGCGGGAGTCGTTGATGCATCTCTTCACACTGATTGAAAGACACTAGTCTATTAATTCCATATACCATAATAGAGGAAATGTTAAGGGGTTGTCCAAAGAGAATAACTTCTATGAAGCTGCCTATACACATTAAATTAATGTCGGCAGATCCCACTGGTTTCGGCTGGATCCACTTTTTCCCCTTTCCCCACTGAAAACATATGTGGGCTTGGCCGACCCGAGCTTGCATGTTTATCATGGAGTCAGGAGCAATGGCTATCCTTACTGCATTGCCACCCTAAGGACTATACCTGCTGCACAAGACTTCCAATCATTTTCCTGACAGCAATACCGTATAATCTTTTATAGTTTTGCACCTTTTCCACCCTGTCTTGCATGTTTGTAATCTGAACCTACGTTTCTTGTGCAACCTTCTTATGCTTCCTGATGCCTGATTTAACAGGGTTGTGCCATCTTGACAACCCCTTTACTTATGCCCTACCAGGGCACATGAACATCATGGAGGGAATTCCCTGCTCTGGACCCCCCTCTATGATCCGGCATGGAAAGACGATTTGGCGGACTCGGTACAACCATATATCAGTGGCATGCATAGACGAGAAGGGGACCTATGGTGAAGAATAAAATGGGCTCCCCATTATGGTACATGGTTGCCATGCAAGACATAAGGGTCTGTTGGTTATTTTCCCCTTGACAATCTTTCCATTTTCCTTGGGCCAATTGTTTGCAGTTCCTCTAGAAAGAGGGGTCCTGGATGGTAGCCACCACTCAACAGCAAAACGGCTAGGTCCCCCCTTTCCAAGAGACTCACAGAAACTGCACGATGTGCCATAAATCTATAGGAGAAAAGGTTTCGCCAAGTATGACCTGTGCAATAAGCTGATCGCTATGAGAGAAGGGATTGTCCAGTTGTTCACATGTTCTACACCGGATGTAGCACAGAAATATAAGTAGACCTACATGATCCCAGTTGGGACAACTCCTGTAAAACAAAAATCCTGTGCAGCATCTAGGGGCAGTGTATTGTTGAGCAGATAGAACTTCCTGTGACTACTTCAGCTCATGGAGCTAAATGTACACAAATGGTGGTCACCCAGGCAGGAACCAATGTGGTTGCTAAGCAACCTGAACTAACAACTTCAGAGAAGGCACAGAAGGGGCAGCTACAACTCTTGAAATACATGTAGATATTGCAAAATGAGGTCATACTGATTATACTACGCGGGTGCAGTTGTAATTGTGTTCCTATGACTGCATGCTTTAATTTATAATTTTCCGCAGAACAATATAATACAGCTTCTTCTGTTCTATTTAACATTAAAGGAGCTCTTAACCCCCCGACTGTTTCCTAATCTACACCCGCATTTATGGGTGGCAAGATAACCTGGTGATTCTGCCGTCCCTTTAATACCTTAGTAAATCAGTGTAATGAATGGTTATGTTTCTAATCATGGAGATGTTTCATCTTTTCCTGTTCATTTATCTCAATTACAATTTCTGTTCATTCATTCTTTTTATTATTCTTTTTCTCTTCAAAAAAACAGAATTCCATGATGCCTTTCTGCAAAGCTGTCATGTTATGAATGCAGAAAATAAATGTACGTTATTACCTGAATCATACTGCATGAGAAACACATCATTTATTGCGCTGACTTCTGCTTCCTATTGTCATTGTGGGGAGGGACCTAAACAAGTCAGTGCAGCATAGACAGGCAGTATATTGTATAGCAAAACTTCCTAATCAAAGTACTCAACTGGTGATTGCCCAGAAGGGTCAAGGGGTTGCTAGTCACCCGAACTCCTTGCAAAATTCAAGATTGAAAAATGTTTTACTGGAAATAGTAAGTGCCGATATTTTTTCAGGTAACTTGTATATTTGGATTGGAAACTCCTCCTTTGCCAGGACGTCCAGCCCTAGGAACATTGGCAGTCAAGATTAGGTCAAGTGTGGCATTGGCGCCGGTGGGAAATTGCAGCGGGTAAACACAGCTGAGGGCTAGAGACACCCACATTTGGCAGCTGGACATTAGCACACTGTCTGCCCGCACAGCCCCGAAAATCAAAAGCGGAGGACAGAGAAAAAGGAGACTGACTAAGTTACAGAGAGTCATCGTCTGTCTGAGGATTCCAGACCTAAGTGGTAAATCACCTCGATAAGTCACGCTCCACAATCACTTTTTAACCTTGTTAGGGTGTATTTACATCTACCAGATTTATGGCTTTTTTGCCACAATTTGCGAAAAATCACAGCAAAAAAAACACATCAAATCTGGCCGGTAATGTTGGGGGAAAAAGATGGCAACCCTAATAAACCCATAGTGACTTCTATAAAGTTAAAAGGAAAATTCAGTTCAGAAAGATCTGCTGTGAAATTGATGAACTTTATGATTTGGAACCAACACTGATTTCCAGAATAAAAGGGCTCCATAGAGGAATCACAAGTCATACATGTATTTACCAAAACTATGACAAAATTCTTAGCAAAGGTCTAAAGATGAGTCAATTATTTTTGCTAGATATGCTGATTTTCCAGATGCACAGATTCATTAGTTCATAGAAACTCTTTGTGTTGTGTGAAAAAACAAAAATTGTTGTCAACAAATTACCCAGCCTACCTGAAAAAAGATATAACGTGGCAGTAGAGGACAACTGAATGAAAAACTGATGTTTAATACGGCCCCGTATGTACAGGAATATAACTACTATAATACTGCCCCCTATATACAGGAATATAACTACTATAATACTGCCCAATATGTACAGGAATATAACTACTATAATAATGTCCCTATATACAAGAATATAACTACTATAATACTGCCCCTATATACAAGAATATAACTACTATAATACTGCCCCCTATATACAAGAATATAACTACTATAATACTGCTCCCTATATACAAGAATATAACTACTATAATACTGCCCCTATATACAAGAATATAACTACTATAATACTGCTCCTATATACAAGAATATATCTACTATAATACTGCTCCTATATACAAGAATATAACTACTATAATACTGCCTCCTATGTACAAGAATATAACTACTATAATACTGCCCTCTATATACAAGAATCTAACTATTATAATACTGCCCCCTATATACAAGAATATAACTACTATAATACTGCCCCTATATACAAGAATATAACTACTATAATACTGCCCCCTATGTACAAGAATATAACTACTAGAATACTGCCCCTATATGCAAGAATATAACTACTATAATACTGCCCCTATATACAAGAATATAACTACTATAATACTGCCCCTATATACAAGGATATAACAACTATAATACTGCCCCCTATATACAAGAATATAACTACTATAATACTGCCGCTATATACAAGAATATAACTACTATAATACTGCCCCTATATACAAGAATATAACTATTATAATACTGCTCCTATATACAAGAATATAACTACTATAATACTGCCTCCTATATACAAGAATATAACTACTATAGTACTGCCCCTATATACAAGAATATAACTACTATAATACTGCTCCTATATACAAGAATATAACTACAATAATACTGCCCCTATATACAAGAATAGAACTACTATAATACTGCCCCCTATATACAAGAATATAACTACTATAATACTGCCCCTATATACAAGAATATAACTACTATAATACTGCTCCTATATACAAGAATATAACTACTATAATACTGCCACTATATACAAGAATATAACTACTATAATACTGCTCCCAATATACAAGAATATAACTACTATAATACTGCCCCCTATATACAAGAATATAACTACTATAATACTGCCCCTATATACAAGAATATAACTACTATAATACTGCCCCTATATACAAGGATATAACAACTATAATACTGCCCCCTATATACAAGAATATAACTACTATAATACTGCCGCTATATACAAGAATATATGTACTATAATACTGCCTCCTATATACAAGAATATAACTACTATAGTACTGCCCCTATATACAAGAATATAACTACTATAATACTGCTCCTATATACAAGAATATAACTACAATAATACTGCCCCTATATACAAGAATATAACTACTATAATACTGCCCCCTATATACAAGAATATAACTACTATAATACTGCTCCCTATATACAAGAATATAACTACTATAATACTGCCCCTATATACAAGAATATAACTACTATAATACTGCTCCTATGTACAAGAATATAACTATTATAATACTGTCCCTATATACAAGAATATAACTACTATAATACTGCTCCTATATACAAGAATATATCTACTATAATACTGCTCCTATATACAAGAATATAACTACTATAATACTGCCTCCTATGTACAAGAATATAACTACTATAATACTGCCCCTATATACAAGAATATAACTACTATAATACTGCCCCCTATGTACAAGAATATAACTACTAGAATACTGCCCCTATATGCAAGAATATAACTACTATAATACTGCCCCTATATACAAGAATATAACTACTATAATACTGCCCCTATATACAAGGATATAACAACTATAATACTGCCCCCTATATACAAGAATATAACTACTATAATACTGCCGCTATATACAAGAATATATGTACTATAATACTGCCTACTATATACAAGAATATAACTACTATAGTACTGCCCCTATATACAAGAATATAACTACAATAATACTGCTCCTATATACAAGAATATAACTACTATAATACTGCCACTATATACAAGAATATAACTACTATAATACTGCTCCCAATATACAAGAATATAACTACTATAATACTGCCCCCTATATACAAGAATATAACTACTATAATACTGCCCCTATATACAAGAATATAACTACTATAATACTGCCCCTATATACAAGAATATAACTACTATAATACTGCCCCTATATACAAGGATATAACAACTATAATACTGCCCCCTATATACAAGAATATAACTACTATAATACTGCCGCTATATACAAGAATATATGTACTATAATACTGCCCCCTATATACAAGAATATAACTACTATAATACTGCCCCTATATACAAGAATATAACTTCTATAATACTGCTCCCAATATACAAGCATATAACTACTATAATACTGCCCCCTATATACAAGAATATAACTACTATAATACTGCCCCCTATATACAAGAATATAACTACTATAATACTGCCCCCTATATACAAGAATATGACTACTATAATACTGCCCCTATATGCAAGAATATAACTACAATAATACTGCCCCTATATACAAGAATATAACTACTATATTACTGCCCCCTATATACAAGAATATAACTACTGTAATACTGCCCCTATGTACAGGAATATAACTACTATAATACTGCTCCCAATATACAAGAATATAACTACTATAATACTGCCCCCTATATACAAGAATATAACTACTACAATACTGCCGCCTATATACAAGAATATAACTACTATAATACTGTCCCCTATATACAAGAATATAACTACTATAATACTGCCACCTATATACAAGAATATAGCTACTATAATACTACTCCCTATATACAAGAATATAACTACTATAATACTGCCCCCTATATACAAGAATATAACTACTATAATACTGCCCCTATATACAAGAATATAACTACTATAATACTGCTCCTATATACAAGAATATAACTACTATAATACTGCCCCCCTATATACAAGAATATAACTACTATAATACTGCTCCTATATACAAGAATATAACTACTATAATACTGCCCCTATATACAAGGATATAACAACTATAATACTGCCCCCTACATACAAGAATATAACTACTATAATACTGCCGCTATATAAAAGAATATATGTACTATAATACTGCCTCCTATATACAAGAATATAACTACTATAGTACTGCCCCTATATACAAGAATATAACTACTATAATACTGCTCCTATATACAAGAATATAACTACAATAATACTGCCCCTATATACAAGAATATAACTACTATAATACTGCCCCCTATATACAAGAATATAACTACTATAATACTGCCCCTATATACAAGAATATAACTACTATAATACTGCTCCTATATACAAGAATATAGCTACTATAATACTGCCCCTATATACAAGAATATAACTACTATAATACTGCTCCCAATATACAAGAATATAACTACTATAATACTGCCCCCTATATACAAGAATATAACTACTATAATACTGCCCCTATATACAAGAATATAACTACTATAATACTGCTCCCAATATACAAGAATATAACTACTATAATACTGCCCCCTATATACAAGAATATAACTACTATAATACTGCCCCCTATATACAAGAATATAACTACTATAATACTGCCCCCTATATACAAGAATATAACTACTATAATACTGCCCCTATATACAAGAATATAACTACAATAATACTGCCCCTATATACAAGAATATAACTACTATATTACTGCCCCCTATATACAAGAATATAACTACTATAATACTGCCCCTATGTACAGGAATATAACTACTATAATACTGCTCCCAATATACAAGAATATAACTACTATAATACTGCCCCCTATATACAAGAATATAACTACTATAATACTGCTCCTATATACAAGAATATAACCACTATAATACTGCTCCTATATACAAGAATATAACTACTATAATACAGCCCCCTATATACAAGAATATAACTACTATAATACTGCTCCCTATATACAAGAATATAACTACTATAATATTTCGCCCTATATACAAGAATATAACTACTATAATACTGCCCCCTATATACAAGAATACAGCTACTATATTACTGCCCCTATATACAAGAATATAACTACTATAATACTGCCCCTATATACAAGAATATAACTACTATAATACTGCCGCCTATATACAAGAATATAACTACTATAATACTGTCCCCTATATACAAGAATATAACTACTATAATACTGCCACCTATATACAAGAATATAGCTACTATAATACTACTCCCTATATACAAGAATATAACTACTATAATACTGCCCCCTATATACAAGAATATAACTACTATAATACTGCCCCTATATACAAGAATATAACTACTATAATACTGCCTCCTATATACAAGAATATAACTACTATAATACTGCCCCTATATACAAGAATATAACTACTATAATACTGCCTCCTATATACAAGAATATAACTACTATAATACTGCCCCTAAAAACAAGAATATAACTACTATAATACTGCTCCTATATACAAGAATATAACTACTATAATACTGCCCCTTATATACAAGAATATAACTACTATAATACTGCTCCTATATACAAGAATATAACTACTATAATACTGCCCCCTATATACAAGAATATAGTACTATAATACTGCTCCCTATATAGAAGAATATAACTAATATAATACTGCCTCCTATATACAAGAATATAACTACTATAACACTGCCCCCTATATACAAGAATATAACTACTATAATACTGCCTCCTATATACAAGAATATAACTACTATAATACTGCTCTTATATACAAGAATATAACTACTATAATACTGACCCCCTATATACAAGAATATAACTACTATAATACTGACCCCCTATATACAAGAATATAACTACTATAATAACTGTTCTTATATACAAGAATATAACTACTGTAATACTGCCCCCTATATACAAGAATATAACTACTATAATGTTTCCCCTATGTACAAGAATATAACTACTATAATACTGCCTCTTATATACAAGAATATAACTACTATAATACTGCTCCCTATATGCAAGAATATAACTACAATAATACTGCCCCCTATGTGCAAAAATCAAAATTGTTATAATACTGCTTCCTTTGACAAGAAAATGGAGATAAAACATTTAAAGACTTTATCTTCATTTACTTTATTTTTGCTCTGAATCATGATATTTAAATTTAGTATTTTAATTTCTATGGTAGTGGTATGATGTGTTATACCATATAATATACAGTGTGGAGTAACATGGCCTAGGGGAGTTCTATACATCCAAGTACCTTCTTCAGGCCTGAACACTTAAGCGACTAGATGGCAGCAAAGCTGTATAAATGAATAATTGAACTTCAACCTTAATTATTGTTTTCCTGCCCCTTGAAAATGTTGCACTTGAAGTTACACTGAAAATACTGTCATGAAAGCGCTGACATTATAGATGATTTAGTGAAGATGTCACTTTCGAAATGAAAGATCAGATTGCGAGGACACTAAATGCCACCCATCTGAAGTTTAAACATAAAAAAAAAATGGAATTATAATCAGTCGAAAAAAGTTTTGAAGAAGTTCTAAAATTCTTTACTTTTTCTCTACATCGTTAGATTTTTTAATTACTACTGAAAACATTTTTGAAATGGCACATACAGTGTCAGGACATAAATAGGTTTTATTATTCGATGGCCTATGGTCTATCCTGTGGAGGTATTACTCCCAGTACCCACCTGATCAGCAAAATGAAGAGGCCATTGTAATGACGGGGTAGGGAGACAGACAGGTGAGTCCTAATCTACCCGCCACTCAGTCCCTGCCTACTTGCACGGCCCGTCCTAGGCGACGGCGTACAACTGGGCGACGGTCCCTACGCTCAATACGTGCACAACAGACAAGGGTACACATAAGCTAAGGGAAATGGGGCAGTTGCCCACGGCAAGACCGTGAGCAACAAGAGTAGTGAACGAGCCGAGTCAAACCAGGAGTGTACGAGGTACCAAACGCAGAGCAGGAGAGTAGTGAACAAGCCGAGTCAAACCAGGAGTGTATGAGGTACCAAACGCAGAGCAGGAGCGTAGTCAGTAAAGCCAGGGTCAAAATGAAGCAAGGTCAATAATGATAGCAGGAGCAGTAGAGCCAGTAAACAGGAAAGAATCACAGGCAAAGGAGGAGCAGGAAATGAAGGTATAAATAGACCGAGAGCGGGAGCTAGAACCGTCTGGCCAGGCTGTGATAGGTTCTCCCACTCCTGAGCCTACCAGCCTGAGTGGTAGCAGATCGAGTCACTCTATCAGACTTAGGAGCAGGTGCAGACTGATTAACCACGGGCGTCGACACAGAAGCTGTGTCTGGCAGATCCCTTACAGCCATGTTGCTCTTGGAATATCAGAGTCCACTGAAGTACCTGGCACCTCGACGCCCATGCATGTGCAGCTCTGTCTGGACCGGGCTGGGCTGGGCTGCAGTTCCAGACACAGTGGCATCGACGTGTGTGTCGCTTATTTTTTACTGCACTAAAGGGGTTGGAGGACACTAGATCGATAGAGAAAGCCCCATTGCCTCTTCGTACTGCTGATTGGTGGTGCTCCAGGCGCTAGGACACACTTCGATCGCACACATTGATGGACTATCCTAAGGATAATCCCCCATAACCCCTTAAAGGGGTTCTCCCATATTAAACATTTATGGCATATCGACAAGATACTTTTCTGGAGAACGGGGGACTGCCCACTTTTGGAGTTACGGAAATAGACGAGCAAGCGCTCGTCAGACATTTAAGGCATATGCTGTAGATATGCCATAAATGTCTGAGATTGGAATACCCCTTTAAAGGTGGTCCAAAGTGCACTGGAGTATATAATACTATATGTTTATAACACTGACATATACAGCAGCACTGTAAATAGAGTCTGTTCATTCACCACGGCCCCTGTACCCAGTTCTCTATTTCAGGCTCACACATATTAGGGTCACTTATTGAAAAAACAATTAAGAATTTATTTTTAAAAAAGAATCATTATCTGTAGTATCTGTGTGCTGTAAAGGATCTGCCAGGCACAGCTTCGGGGTTAACTCCCATAGGTAATCAGTCTACACCTGAATCTACGTCTCTGAGACTGACTCCTTCTTCCACCACTCAGGATGGCAGGCTTAGGAGTGGGAGAGCCTATCGCAGCCTGGCCAGACGGAGCTAGCTCCCGCCCTCTGTCTATTTATACCTGCCTTTCCTGTTTCTCCCTTGCTTGTGATTCTTTCCGTGTGGTTTCCTGGCCCAGCTACAGCTCCTAACTATTTGATCCTGCTCCATACTGACCCTGGCTTACTGACTACTCTTCTGCTCTGCGTTTGGTACCTCGTGCTCTCCTGGTTTGACTTGGCTCGTTCACCACTCTGTTGCTCACGGTGTTGCCGTGGGCAATTGCCCCTTTCCCTTTGCTTTGTATTACCTTGTATGTTTGTCTCGTGCACTTACTGAGTGTAGGGACCGCCGCCCAGTTGTACCCCGTCGCCTAGGGCGGGTCGTTGCAAGTAGGCAGGGACAGAGTGGCGGGTAGATTAGGGCTCACTTGTTCGTTTCCCTACCCCCGTCGTTACATGTGCACTCTATTGCAAACCCAACTATTTGTGTTTAAGAACTTTCCAGCCTTCAGTTTCCAGGAGAGGAATTAACAGTTACTTCCTGTCCCATCAGCTACTTCCTGTCCTGACAGCTACTTCCTGTCCCGTCAGCTACTTCCTATTCTGACAGCTACTTTGTATTCGTATGGAGCTAATTTCTCTGTTTTTCTGTCACCCAGTGTTTCTTTGTCCATCAGAAATGTCCCAGACAGAACAGAGCCCCCACCCTGAATTTATAGCCTATAAGAGTACATTTAAAAAAGTTGAAAAACAAGGTATGCTGAAATCAGGGGCGTATATATAGGGTGTACAGACGTAGCAGTCGCTCTTGTATCCTAGTGGCTGATGGGGCCCAAAGACCCCTCTGCCACCTAAGAAGATACCAGTATTATATACATGACACATGGTAGACGGGGATCCTCTTGTAGATTATTTATTGGGGCCCAGGGGCCTTAAGTTATGTAGGTAATTGCTGTCATTATTTAGGAAGGAAGTAGCTAGCTTCTTGGCCTACTAGGCCACCAATACATAACCAAATATATTATACTATTAGACATTTGTTATCTGCTATGGCTCTTGGTATTAGTCATATTGGATATAGAGTTTCTAAACCCTCTGGATGCCTATAAAGTAGATCGTATGGTCATGGTAACAAAATGTTGGGCTACTCATAAGCAGTGATGTAAAGAAGGGGGAGTGTTACAAGATCAAACACCGACCCTCCGTTCACTCCCTCCATGAGCTTGGGCCGGTGCCTCTTGTCCTGGGAGGCTTTCCCTGAATCATGACAGTGTTCAGAGGATGTGCTGCTACCCACTGCCTGAACATAGCAGAGGTGGAACTTGCCCTAGGATTTTAAATTGAAATGATGGGTATGGTGTATATACTGTATGTATATCATTGTATACAGTACTAGTCAGAGGTTTTTGACACTAGAGATGAGTGAGCCGATTTAACACAACTCAAATTTGGTTTGAATTTCCCAAAAGTTTTGGATTCGCCGAAATCGAAAACTTTTGGGGTTTGCAGCGCATGACGGCGAGCGCCCGACACTTTTTTCAGATTTCAGATAGAAAGAGGGGAGAAGAGGAGTATAAAAACAAAAAAACATATTCACCACCTTTTCTGGTCTCCCGTTGCGACGCGTCCCTTACGGCCTCCTGAGATGACGTTGTTTTGTCCCATGTGATCACTGCAGTCAATCACTTGTGTCGCTACAGAAGACAAGGGGTAGTGAGTATGGTATTTTTTTATTTTAGGAGTGGAATCGCAAGTGCCCTGTCTGACTCCCTCATATCTTCTAGGACTGTATCCAACTTGGTTAACAGTTATAGAAGACATCAGAGAGTCAGACAGCGCAATCGGGGCACTTGCGATTCGCGAATTAACTCATCTTTATTTGACATTCCTACTCGTAGCGTAACATCATCAAAACCTTGTAATAGCACTGGTGGCGTTATACCATGGAGAGGTTTTAGATACATTTTAGATTCTTCATGGTAGACATCCTTTGCCGTGATAATAGCTTGGCAAACTCTTGCCATTTCCTCAACCATCTTCACGAATTAAACATCTGGGACGCTTTTCCAACAGTCTTGAAGAAGTTTCCATATTTGCTGAGCACTTATTGGCTGTTCTTCCTTCACTCTATGGTCCAACTCATCCCAAAACATCTCTATTGGGTTTCGGCCAGGTGACTGTGAAGGCCGGGTAATCCGATCCAGTACTCCATCACTGTCCTTCTTTTTTCACATAGTTCTTACACAGCTCAGTTGTGTGTTTTGGGTTATTGTTCTATTAAAAGCAAAGTCATGGATCAATTAAAGGGATTGTCCAGGATTAGAAAAACATGGCAAGTTTAATACTTGTGTTGTTTGGTCGGTTCACTTACGGCATTTCCTATTGCCTATAGGAGACTATTTGATGGACCAGTAAGCTGCAAATCCCATATCTATGTCAAGTGTGAATATTGGGGTTTCATTTGAACTTTTTCTAGTTCTTTACATTACTATACCGGCCTAGAGTCTCAATATCTTTTCTCAACTCTGGAGCTTATCTACTTTTTTTTTATTTATTGGAATTTTTTTTGAAACTTTTTTATTTTCCCCTTGACGTAGCTGTATGATGGTTTATTATAGCGGGACAAGTTTTCACTGGCACCATTTTGCTGATGAAGGTATGAGGTTAGCTCCAGGACGCTGCACTACAAATCTGATCCAACGGGATCAGACTTCTTTCCACCCATGAAGTGGAGGCTGCCTTATTTAAATGAGTTCTTACAAAATTCAGGTGGATCCATATTTTAACGCACAAAAGCCAATCTAACTGCTTCCTTGATCCATCTACCAAAGGTAGGTTTTGCTACCTTGAGGCCTTCATGTTTGCCAGAAAAAAGAATTAGAAGATTCTCAACCTTCCTAATCTCTCTAATTGTATCTAAATTCATCCATAAAGGGGTATTCTCAGAATCCACAATTATCACCTACACACAGAATAGGTTATAATTGTCTAATCACTGGCGGCCCCACTGCTGGGTTCCCCACCGATCACTAAAACAGAGATCCCAAACCCCGTTCCTCCTTTTTGCTCGACCATAGTGAGGAGGACAACCGAATGGCATGGCGGTCGAGCATGCGCTGCCGTTCCATTCAAAGTCTGTAGTAATGTTGGAAACAGTCGAGTGTAGCACTCGGCTGTTTCCCTCTGTACCATAGCCACTTAACGTCGCTCCATTCAAGCTCCTCCTCACTGATGTGAGCCACTGAGGCCCGTTTGGAGAAAGTGACCTGATTGGTCTGCCTCTCCTTCAAAATCCCTGTATTCAGCACTATTGTGTTTGTGATAGAATATGCTAGGTGTGTTTGCTTTGTGCTTCTCTACACTCTGTGCAAGATCGTGTGTTACCAGTCTAGTCTTGGGTTTCCAGCTCTGGCTTGTATTTCCTCAGTCCTTGTTTACTTCAGTGTTTGTTTTTGCTTAGTTGTTTTATCCTGTCTAAATTGTTCTCTGTTCTTCTTAGCATTGTTTCACAGAATTTTGGATGTGTTTAGTTTTTGTTTTCATTGCCTCTGGTTCCTATGGTTTCCTGGTGTTGTGTTAGGGACAGTGTCTCTATTGGGGACAGTGTTTGGGACATAAGGGTTAGTGTTGTCTTGTGTCAGGATCAGTATTTAGGATTGTCACTGCACCAGATTACCAACATAATTTTGTCTTTGTTTCATCAACGATTGCAGATACAGTAAAGGCGATGTTTCGGCCATACAATGGCTTTTCTCAAGCCCATATAACCCCACCACCAAACGCAGCTATGTATACCCATGTGTATGAAGGAAATTGGTGCCAAACCTCAACCGCTTTGCCATTTTAAAGGGGTTTTCCACGTTCTGACAACTGATGACGTATCTCAATATTTATCCGATACGGTGAAACAGAGCTCAATTTTTTAATCCAATACATTTCTTTATGTTTAAATAATTTAACTCTATCGCCTCCACGTCTCAGACGCCACTCTATCTATGACTTGACATTTCAACTGGCTAATATTGTGAGGTGCCTCTAAAGAAATGTTTTGCAATGGGATATTCTCTTTTTAATTTTTATTTAATTGAGCACTTGGGTTGGCCTTCACGTGTTTTAATCGCTTGGGTAGTCTCACCCACATGCAGTAGCCCACATGGGCACTTTTGAAGATATTACACAAAGTTCGAGTTGCAGGTGTAATAATCTCACACCCAAAAAATTCTTCTTGTTCTTGAATTAGAGAATATGCCACATTTACAATCATAACAATTAAAATGGTAATAAAGTATATTTACAAAACAGCGTAATTTGATATTTTTAATGCACTGAAGTAAAGAAAACAAAGGTGGACATCTCGCGTTATAAAAAAAAATCTCTAAATTGATCTTATTTTTTTAATCGTACCTGGATAGGAAAGGTTTTATGCTTTGAAAGTAAGAGCGTTACCCTCATGTGACACATTAATGAAAAACCATTTAATGAAGTTCACTTCCCAGTAGTGCAGGGTTCACTGTGACTGATATCAGATCATATTACCCATGAATCACACTGTGCACCATGTTGGAATCGTCTCTCTCCTATAAACTCTATTAATATTTTAACAGGATTATCATCTGTGATACTCTGCATTTTTTTCAATGTCATTTCCTCTCCGGTGAGAATTATTGTCTTCACTCTCATCCTTGGCCTAATATGTTAATGATACGGTGTACGTGTAGAATATAGATGTCATTGTTCATACAATACCCATATTACCCAGCAATAGGGGAATTGTTTATCATCAATATATCACACTTTACCTTTGTACTATAACTGCTATAATATTGCCCCTAGGTACAAGAATATAACTACTATAATACAGCCCCTATGTAAAAAAAAAAATATAACTACTATAATACTGCTCCTATATACAAGAATATAACTACTATAATACTGCCCCTATATACAAGAATATAATTACTATAATACTGCCCCCTATATACAAGAATATAACTACTATAATACTGCCCCTATATACAAGAATATAACTACTATAATACTGCCCCCTATATACAAGAATATAACTACTATAATACTGCCCCTATATACAAGAATATAACTACTATAATACTGCCCCCTATATACAAGAATATAACTACTATAATACTGCTCCTATATACAAGAATATAGCTACTATAATACTGTCCCTATATACAAGAATATAACTACTATAATACTGCCCCCTATATACAAGAATATAACTACTATAATACTGCCTCCTATATACAAGAATATAACTACTATAATACTGCCCCAATACACAAGAATATAACTACTATAATACTGCCCCCTATATACAAGAATATAACTACTATAATACTGCCCCCTATGTACAAGAATATAACTACTATAATACTGCCCCTATGTACAAGAATATAACTACTATAACACTGCCCCTATATACAAGACTATAATACTGCCTCCTATATACAAGAATATAACTACTATAATACTGCCCCCTATGTACAAGAATATAACTACTATAATACTGCCCCCTATGTACAAGAATATAACTACTATAATACTGTCTCCAATATACAAGAATATAACCACTATAAGGCTGGGTTCACACAACCTGTTTTCAGACGTAAACGAGGCGTTTTAAGCCTCGATTTACGTCTGAAAATATGCCTCTAATACGTCGGCAACCCATTAATTTGTATGGGTTTGCCGACGTACTGTGCCGACGACCTGTCATTTACGCGTCGCTGTCAAACGGCGATGCGTAAAAAAGACGGCTTGTCAAAAGAAGTGCAGGACACTTCTTGAGACTTAATTTGAGCCGTTTTTCATTGACTCCAATGAAGAACAGCTCCAAATTACGGCCGTAATTGACGCTTCGCAAAACGCGAGTACATGCAATTACGTCTGAAATTACGGAGCTGTTTTCTCCTAAAAACAGCTCCGTAATTTCAGCCATAAATGCAGTTATCGTGTGCACATACCCTAATAGTGCCTCCTATATACAAGAATATAACTACTATAATACTGCCCCCTATATACAAGAATATAACTACTATAATACTGCCCCTATATACAAGAATATAACTACTATAATACTGCCCCTATGTACAAGAATATAACTACTATAATACTGTCTCCTATATACAAGAATATAACTACTATAATACTGCCCCTATATACAAGAATATAACTACTATAATACTGCACCTATATACAAGAATATAACTACTATAATACTGCTCCCCATATACAAGAATATAACTACTATAATACTGCTCCCCATATACAAGAATATAAATACTATAATACTGGCCCCTATATACAAGAATATAACTACTATAATACTGCCCCTATATACAAGAATATAACTACTATAATACTGCCTCCTATATACAAGAATATAACTACTATAATACTGCCCTCTATATACAAGAATATAACTACTATAATACTGCCCCTATGTACAAGAATATAACTACAATACTGCCCCTATGTACAAGAATATAAATACTATAATACTGCCCCTATATACAAGAATATAACGACTATAATACTGCTCCTATATACAAGAATATAACTACTATAATACTGCTCCTATATACAAGAATATAACTACTATAATACTTTCTCCTATATACAAGAATATAACTACTATAATACTGTTTCCTATATACAAGAATATAACTACTATAATACTGCCCCTATATACAAGAATATAACTACTATAATACTGTCTCCTATATACAAGAATATAACTACTATAATACTGCACCTACATACAAGAATATAACTACTATAATACTGCTCCCCATATACAAGAATATAAATACTATAATACTGGCCCCTATATACAAGAATATAACTATTATAATACTGCCCCTATATACAAGAATATAACTACTATAATACTGCCTCCTATATACAAGAATATAACTACTATAATACTGTCTCCTATATACAAGAATATAACTACTATAATACTGCCCCTATATACAAGAATATAACTACTATAATACTGCACCTATATACAAGAATATAACTACTATAATACTGCTCCCCATATACAAGAATATAAATACTATAATACTGGCCCCTATATACAAGAATATAAATGCTATAATACTGCCTCCTATATATAAGACTATCACTACTATAATACTGCACCTATATACAAGAATATAACTACTATAATATTGCTCCCCATATACAAGAATATAATTACTATAATACTGCCCCCTATGTACAAGAATATAAGTACTATAATACTGTCTCCTATATACAAGAATATAACCACTATAAGGCTGGGTTCACACAACCTGTTTTCAGACGTAAATGAGGCGTTTTAAGCCTCGATTTACGTCTGAAAATATGGCTCCAATACGTCGGCAACCCATTAATTTAAATGGGTTTGCCGACGTACTGTGCCGACGACGTCATTTACGCGTCGCTGTCAAACGACGATGCGTAAAAAAGACGGCTCATCAAAAGAAGTGCAGGACACTTCTTGAGACGTAATTTGAGCCGTTTTTCATTGATTCCAATGAAGAACAGCTCCAAATTACGGCCGTAATTGACGCCTCGCAAAACGCGAGTACATGCAATTACGTCTGAAATTACGGAGCTGTTTTTTCCTAAAAACAGCTCCGTAATTTCAGCCGTAAATGCAGTTATCGTGTGCACATACCCTAATAGTGCCTCCTATATACAAGAATATAACTACTATAATACTGCCCCCTATATACAAGAATATAACTACTATAATACTGCCCCTATGTACAAGAATATAGCTACTATAATACTGTCTCCTATATACAAGAATATAACCACTATAATACTGCCCCCTATATACAAGAATATAACTACTATAATACTGCACCCTTTATAAAAGAATATAACTACTATAATACTGCCCCTATGTACAAGAATATAACTACTATAATACTGCCCTCTATATACAGGAATATAACTACTATAATACTGCTCCTATATACAAGAATATAACTACTATAATACTGCTCCTATATACAAGAATATAACTACTTTAATACTTCCCCTATATACAAGAATATAACTACTATAATACTGCCCCTATATACAAGAATATAACTACTATAATACTGCTACTATACAGAAGAATATAACTACTATAACACTGCCTCCTATATACAAGAATATAACTACTATAATACTGCCCCTATATGCAAGAATATAACTACTATAATACTGCCTCCTATATACAAGAATATAACTACTATAAGGGTATGTGCACACACACTAATTACGTCCGTAATTGACGGACGTATTTCGGCCGCAAGTAGTGGACCGAACTCAGTGCAGGGAGCCGGGCTCCTAGCATCATACTTATGTACGATGCTAGGAGTCCCTGCCTCGCTGCAGGACAACTGTCTCGTACTGAAAACATGATTACAGTACGGGACAGTTGTCCTGCAGCGAGGCAGGGACTCCTAGCATCGTACATAAGTATGATGCTAGGAGCCCGGCTCCCTGCACTGTGTTCGGTCCGGTACTTGCGGCCGAAATACGTCCGTCAATTACGGACGTAATTAGTGTGTGTGCACATACCCTAATACTGCTCCTATATACAAGAATATAACTACTATAATACTGCCCCCTATATACAAGAATATAACTACTATAATACTGCTCCTATATACAAGAATATAACTATTATAATACTGCCCCTATATACAAGAATATAACTACTACAATACTGCCCCTATATACAAGAATATAACTACTATAATGCTGCCCCCTATATACAAGAATATAACTACTATAATACTGCTCCTATGTACAAGAATATAACTACTATAATACTGCCCCTATGTACAAGAATATAACTACTATAATACTGCCCTCTATATACAGGAATATAACTACTATAATACTGCTCCTATATACAAGAATATAACTACTATAATACTGCCCCTATATACAAGAATATAACTACTATAATACTGCTCCTATACAGAAGAATATATCTACTATAACACTGCCTCCTATATACAAGAATATAACTACTATAATACTGCCCCTATATGCAAGAATATAACTACTATAATACTGCCTCCTATATACAAGAATATAACTACTATAATACTGCTCCTATATACAAGAATATAACTACTATAATACTGCCCCCTATATACAAGAATATAACTACTATAATACTGCTCCTATATACAAGAATATAACTATTATAATACTGCCCCTATATGCAAGAATATAACTACTATAATTATCTTTTTTATTTGAAAACTTGCAACAAAATATTACAATACCTTTGCAATACCCTCATAACAGATAAAGAAAATAAACATTTGTCTCTTAATAACATCACAATCATTAAACAAACCATAATATATGAATATTGCGCCAGTATAGATTGTTTCAACTATTTTTCATGATATTATTCTAGGCAGTATTACAGGAGAGTTCTTCTTTATTGGTGACCGGGCAGCATCGCGCACACCACAGAGGGTACACGGTCACCACATTTATGACATATAGTGAACCTCTATGATATAAACAGAGTTCGGGTAGAAGTCTCCATACAGCAGCAAAGAGCTTCACTGTCCCACTAGATGTGGTGACTGCATGGACACAACAGGGACATTACTCTGTAGGTAAGTCTCTTGTATAAAGAGGACATTGGTTTTGTCGTCAGACAGACGCTGGAATATCGCCTGCCGCCTGCTCCTATTCTTCACACTGTTCACATTAATAGGAGGTGATTTTCAGCCTCATCTTGGTTACATGTCTTTCCTACTTTTTTTCCTTCTTCCACTGCTATGTCCTGTAACACCCCATCTTTTGGTGGACATTGGGGGGTCAGCATCTTCATCCTGAGGTTCGTCATCTGGGTTGTGTGAGGAGACTTGCTCCATGTCTGCTTCTTCTTCCTGGTCATCTTCCCCCAGCGCACAGTAACGTCCCCCAGTTATCGCCAGCACTGGAGACTCCGGTGATTTCTTTGCAGCAGTGATTTTTTTCCTAGAAGAATTATCTGTTTTACTTCTCCTTTTAACCGTCTGAAATCCCTCCTCATCCATACTGGTTGCTGCGGCTGGATCAGCTGGTTTTTTACTGGTCGCTGCGGCTAGATCTGCTGGTTCCTTACTGGTCGCTGCGGCTGGATCAGCTGGTTCCTTACTGGTCGCTGCGGCTGGATCAGCTGGTTCCTTACTGGTGTTGGGCAGATGTTTAGATGTTTTGGTGACAGAGTGACTGGATGTTTCGCTTTTAGCATGACCTCTATTTTTAGTGGCTGGTGACACTTGTGCAGCATCTACAGATGGGACATTCGTCTCTGGAGCAGGGTCTCTGGTACTTCGGCTCACATCCTCGCTGGGGCTTCCAGATTCTGGGGTCATATCTACACATATGGAGACATCCTCCTGCTCTTCCTCCATGGCTTCTTTAAAGGTCTCCTCCTTATTATGTTCTGCATGTGGACACTCCCGGAATGTATGTCCAGGTCCTAAGCACAGGTTACAGATGACAGGTCCTGTACAATCGTCCTTCACATGCCCAAACTGACCACATAGTGAGCACTTAATACGGGAACAGTTGAATGCCAGGTGTCTGCCCCCACATCTATGGCACAGTCGCGGTTGACCAGGGTAGTAACATACGCCTCTCTCCGAGCCCAGGTAGAAGGAGTGCGGCAGATGTCTGGTCACTCCATTCTCCTGAACCAGCTGGATCTTGACAGAATATCCTCCTTTCCAGATCTCCTCCTCATCATAGATCTTTGTTGGCAGTCTCTTCACCTCACAATATCTGCTCAACCAGTGCTGCAAATCTGCCAGAGCCACCACCTCAGACTGGAACAGGACGGTGGCGGTGACTACCTGGGGTTTAGTCAGCTGGATGACATGTAGATGCTCCCACATCGTGTGCTCCTTTGTATTGTTAGAAATACTCCAGAACAAGTCTAGACTATATTGCAGCTTGAAACTGATGTCATAATTCCTGCTGGAGGGAACGTGGATCAGAGCGAACACCTCAGAAGCTTTAAACTTCATAAACTCCTTCAACAAAACTTTCCCAATGTAGAGTCTGGAGGGAAGGTTTTCCTCTGGTCCTGAGTACCTGATTCTGACCGCGTTCCTCCTCTGAGGTGTGGGGTTAGTCGGTCTTGTGACGCTGGAGAACAGTCTCCTGTACTGAGGTCTGTCAGCAGGTTGGTCAGGACTGGACCTCTCCTCAGCTGATTGTACTGCAGATCCTCCTGTGTCTGCTCCTGATCGCTGTGTAACCTGCACTCCATTCACTGACACTGCGGACGGCTGAACCTCCAGAACAGGGTCTGCAATGTCCGCCTCAGCCTGTGCCGCTGGTTCATCAGATAGACTGTCAATCACCGCGGTGAGCGAGGTCTCACTTACAATGTCAGTATATGCGGCACTTTCTTGCTCACTCCCAGGAGTGCCACTCACATTCACTTCATCTGTACTGCACATAGAGTCTACTGCAGTTAACCCCTCGTCAGCTGGCACACATTTCTCTGCAGCTTTAGCAGCATTTTTGTTGACTGATTGCACAGACCCCACACATGATGGGAGATGTGATCCTCCAGCCACTGCACACTCATATCTTCCAGGGTTTCCCTGCTCCACAATATTATACACAGTCTTATAGTCAGTGTCTTTTTTTGCAATGATATTTTTTCTCTTCACAGTTTGGGCTCTGGTCTCCCTTTTGTTCTCAATTGCCCAGTTCTTTATTTTGGGTACTGTGCATGATTCTTTCTGCAATCTCTCCTTCAATATCACCAGCTCACGTGTGAAAACATCCAGACACTCACATTTCATCAGCTTTGCCTTTGGATCAGTCTCTTGGTTAATTTCAGTTCTCAATTTTCGAACTTGCATTTCCATTTTAAAGATATTTTTCTTTGTCATTTTTGTGCACAATTCACCAACATCATGAGATTCAGTTGACTCACCAGCCACCATTTCCAGATCATCACCTCCACCATCTCCATGCTGCAGGCCAAACTCCACACTCTGGGCTTTCCCAGGATCATCAGCCCAGGACCCCTCCCCTCCACCTGGGTCAGAAGCCATGCATAGTCCTAACAGGGAGCTCATAAGCACACGTCTATCCTCTCCTATGGACAAGAATATAACTACTATAATACTGCCCCCTGTATACAAGAATATAACTACTATAATACTGCCCCTATATGCAAGAATATAACTACTATAATACTGCCTCCTATATACAAGAATATAACTACTATAATACTGCTCCTATATACAAGAATATAACTACTATAATACTGCCCCCTATATACAAGAATATCACTACTATAATACTGCCCCTATATACAAGAATATAACTACTATAATACTGCCTCCTATATATAAGAATATAACTGCTATAATACTGCCCCCTATATACAAGAATATAACTACTATAATACTGCTCCTATATACAAGAATATAACTATTATAATACTGCCCCTATATACAAGAATATAACTACTACAATACTGCCCCTATATACAAGAATATAACTACTATAATGCTGCCCCTATATACAAGAATATAACTACTATAATACTGCTCCTATGTACAAGAATATAACTACTATAATACTGCCCCTATGTACAAGAATATAACTACTATAATACTGCCCTCTATATACAGGAATATAACTACTATAATACTGCTCCTATATACAAGAATATAACTACTATAATACTGCTCCTATATACAAGAATATAACTACTTTAATACTGCCCCTATATACAAGAATATAACTACTATAATACTGCCCCTATATACAAGAATATAACTACTATAATACTGCTCCTATACAGAAGAATATAACTACTATAACACTGCCTCCTATATACAAGAATATAACTACTATAATACTGCCCCTATATGCAAGAATATAACTACTATAATACTGCCTCCTATATACAAGAATATAACTACTATAATACTGCTCCTATATACAAGAATAACTACTATAATACTGCCCCCTATATACAAGAATATAACTACTATAATACTGCTCCTATATACAAGAATATAACTATTATAATACTGCCCCTATATACAAGAATATAACTACTATAATACTGCCCTCATATATACAAGAATATAACTACTATAATACTGCTCCTATATACAAGAATATAACTACTATAATACTGCCCCCTATATACAAGAATATATCTACTATAATACTGCCCCTATATACAAGAATAACTACTATAATACTGTCCCCTATGTTCAAAAATATAATTACCATGATACTGCCTCTTGTAGAGAATACTATAGGTGTCTATAGATAGAAGTGAGTCTTGGTAAATCATATACACAATCGTTGCAAATTATTATGCAAATGTTATTTTTCGCTGATTTTCCTAAATATTCGATGCAAATGACAGTCAGTATAATCTTCAAGCCATCAACCGTTGGAGTATAATGCAAATTTTATTGAACAAATCTCCTAATGATAACAGATTTTTTTTTAGAAGTGAAAATCTAAAAATGCACTGTTTCACATTATTATGCACAACAGAGATCAAAACATTTTAAAGGTTGTAAAGAAAACTAAAATGGTAATTTGTTGAATTTGCAGCATCAGGTGGTCATATTTACAGAAATCAAAAGCTCTTTCAATCAAAAAAAACTTAGCAGGCCAAGTTACATGTTAACATAGGACCCCTTCTTTGATATCACCTGCACAATTCTTGCATCCATTGAATTTGTGAGTATTTGGACAGTTTCGGCATGAATATCTTTGCAGGATGCCAGAATAGCCTCCCAGAGCTTCTGTGTTGATGTGAACTGCCCCCCACCCTCATAGATATTTTGCTTGAGGATGCTCCAAAGGTTCTCAATAGGGTTGAGGTGAGGGGAACATGGGGGCCACACCATGAGTTTCTCTCCTTTTATGCCCATAGCAGCCAATGACACAGAGGTATTCTTTGCAGCATGAGATGGTGCATTGTCATGCATGAAGATAATTTTGCTACTGTAGGCATGGTTCTTCTTTTTGTACCACGGAAGAAAGTGGTCAGTCATAAACTCTACGTACTTTGCAGAGGTCATTTTCACACCGTCAGGGACCCTAAAGGGACCTACCAGCTCTCTCCCCATGATTCCAGCCCAAAACATGACTCCACCACCTCCTTGCTGACGTCGCAGCCTTGTTGGGACATGGTGGCCATTCACCAACCATCCACTACTCCATCCATCTCGACCATCCAGGGTTGCACGGCACTCATCAGTAAACAACACGGTTTGAAAATTAGTCTTCATGTATTTCTGAGCCCACTGCAACCATTTCTGCTTGTGAGCATTGTTTAGGGGTGGCCGAATAATAGCTTTATGCAGACTTGCAAACCTCTGGAGGATCCTACACCTTGAGGTTCGCGGGACACCAGAGGCACCAGCGGCTTCAAATATCTGTTGGCTGCTTTGCAATGGCATTTTAGCAGCTGCTCTCCTAATCCTATTAATTTGTCTGGCAGAAACCTTCCTCATTATGCCTTTATCTGAACGAACCCGTCAGTGATCTGAATCAGCCACAAATCTTTTCACAGTACGATGATCACGCTTAAGTTTTCTTGAAATATCCAATGTTTTCATACCTAGTGCAATACATTGGACAATTTCACGTTTTTCGGCAGCAGAGAGATCCTTTTTCTTTCCCATATTGCAAGAAACCTGTGGCCTGCTTAATAATGTGGAACGTCCTTCTTAGGTAGTTTTCCTTTGATTGGGCACACCTGGCAAACTAATTATCACAGGTGTCTGAGATTGATTACAATGATCCAAAGAGCCCTCAGGCTGGGTTCACACGACCATGTTACGTCCGTAATGTTCGGAACGTATTTCGGCCGGAAGACCCGGACTGAACACACTGCAGGGGGCCGGGCTCCTAGCATCATAGTGATGTACGACGCTAGGAGTCCCTGCCTCTGCGTGGAACTACTGTCCCGTACTGTAATCATGATTACAGTACGGGACAGTTGTCCTGCAGCGAGGCAGGGACTCCTAGCGTCGTACATCACTATGATGCTAGGAGCCCGGCCCCCTGCAGTGTGTTCGGTCCGGGTCTTCCGGCCGAAATACGTTCCGTACATTACGGACGTAACATGGTCGTGTGAACCCAGCCTAAGACACAAAACCATCCATGAGTTTCATTGAAAAACTAATAATTAAATGTTTATGACACTTAAATCCAATGTACATAATAATTTGGAACACGGTGTAGAGCTGAACATATGTTGATTGTCATGTATATCTGAATCTAGAGAACACTCATTGGTCAGTGGAAACATTGTAGTCATTTGGTTCTTCTCTCGTTCTGTTACTCTTTTATTAGTGACTTTTTTGTACTTCTCTCTTCTCCCATCATCTTCTTGTTGGGGCATCAGGTGGACACTGCTCATCTTACATCGTTGTCACCTGCCTGATCAATACAACTAGTGATTTTGGACTTTCTGGTCTCCATAGTGACTACACCGACTATCAGATGTCAGCGACTGCTCTCAGTTACACTGTATCACTTGCGTTATCCTCCATTGGACGCGGCTTAGAAGTTCCAAGGAGGCAGAACGACAGCCATATGTTACAATGAGAGGAGAAAGTACTACAAACACCGACCATGACCACTGAGAAGGTAAGTGTCCGCTATCGGTTGAAATAAAATGCAGAATTTACTGATGAAGCAGAGCTGAATTTGTCATTTAACTCTTCGAGTCCCCATAGTTTGCGCATATGATAACTCTCAACATTAAGATAATGTAGCATTGCACTTGCAGTCCCATGTAAAACCACAGATAACACAATGTCATATCCTGATGAATGACAAAGTCAGCTCTGCTACAGGCGACAAATTTAGCTCCGTAATTTTTGGAAATGAAGATCTGCTATACCTGACAAACTCATTCTCTCTAATAAAGTCAACACTTCTACATCTCTACGTGGAAATTTTGGTTGTGCGATGTTTACCACAACCACAATGTTTCCCTGTACGGTAAATTTCACGCAAATTCTTGTGATTGTCGCAAGTCGCCTTCTAGCTTTTCCCCCCATAAGGAAACATTGAGGTTGCAAATCTGTAAAATCTGTAAGAAGCTTTTGCATTTCTATATTTTAATTTTATAGTGCTTGCCTCTGCTACATGTGACAAGTTACATTCTGGTACATCTGACAAACTCAGCTCTGCTACATATGTTTATTTTTATGTTGTCTACACAACTACAACTAAAATACTAGACTGTATTAAATGGACTCACCCGTGCTTAGCCTGACAATCGTAATCCTGCCATACCTGACACACTCAGCTCTGCTACATCTGTACATTTTACACTGAGACAGACAGAATATGAGAGAGAACTGTCCTGTAAAATTACCGAGGCATCAAAATCTATCAACACAAACTAAACATTGATTGATATAAAACAAACTCTTCTTCGCAGCGTCTGTGATATTTCCGTCAATCGCCATCAAAGGGCTGAAATAGTTTGAAAGCAGAATTTGTTGTTTTTCATCTTGGAGCTGCTAAAACGAAATATTTTACATTTTATCTTTTTTTTTTTTTTCTGGGCTTTCTTTTTAAGTTAACCCCTTTGGGTTGTTTTGGGACTTAAAGCCCAGCACAATTTTTCCAAAAATATTTTTCTTTTTTTATTTCTTTGTTTCTCTTAAAAAAAATAATTCATTTTTGTTTTTTTTTCTTACTTTACCCATTTTTTTTTAAAATAATTTTTTATTTTATTTTTTATTTCTTATATTTCCAATTTTATTAATTTTTTGCTATCATTTTATGTTTTTATTTTCTGGGTCTTTTTATTTAACTTTCTGCCCTAAGGGACAGTAGTTGGATTAACCAATAGTATTTGCCCATTAATTCTATTCTCTAATATCCCCTCTACATAGCGATCCCAAATATGTAGCTAAAGTGGGGGAGGGAAGGAGTCAGTAATGCCCAGGCATTGGTGCCTGAGGGGACCAAAGGGCCCTTCTGCCACCTAAGAAGACACTGGTATTATTAATGGCATATGGTAGGTGGGGGCCCTGTTACAGATTTTGCATTGGGGTCCAGAATCCTTATGTTACGTTAATGTCTAATGTATAATGTCCCTATACAGTGAGAACAACCCCCAGCTTTATCTATCTACCCCTTAGCTTTAGGCCTCATGGACACGGCCGTAGCCGTGTGCACGGCCTGTGATTACGGCATGGACGGCTGCGGAGTGTCATCCGTGGGCCGTCCGCAAATCACGGACCTTGCACACATTGATTTCAATGGGCCCTATTTTTTTGTGGTGCGGGCTCCCGGCCAATGCATGGATCGTGGAAACCACGGTTGTGTGCATGGGCCCATAGAAATGAATGGGTCCGCAATTCATCCGCATTTTTGAGGATGAATTGTGTACGCAAAAACCCGTTTGTGTGCATGAGGCCTTAGGCTCCATGCACACTACCATAGATTTCCATAGATTTCCCTGATCTATGTGGGGGCCATGGGACCGGGTCGCAAATTTCAGAGCAGGTCCTATTCCTGTCCATGTTTGCGGCTCGGTCTCGCCTATTCAAGTCAAACCTATGGAATATACGGAACGGATGCAGAGGACAGACTGATGAAATACGGACCGCAAAAAACGGACAATGGATCCGTTGTTCATGGGCCACAAAATACAAAAATGGTCGTGGGCATGTAACCTTAGATGCAGCCTCTGCACATGGGGAATAGTTTTAATGGATAAATAATTTTTTGGTTTTAGGACCGGGGGAGAACAGGCAAAAATTGTTAGTCGGGTTAAATTTTTGTATGTTTGGGGTAACATAATATTAATAACCTGATTCCTCACTTTTTGCATATATTTTTTTAATTGTTTTATTTTTTTTACATTTATTTATACAGATAACACAATTTACTTATTTAGTAACTTATTTAAGGCTGGGTTCACACGTGGCGGAATTTCACTTAAATTCCGCTGCGAACACTCCGCAGCGTTAATCCGCAGCGGAGCCGTTTGTCCATTGACTTCCACTTCTATTTAGAAGTGTTCGTTTAGACGATGCGTAACATTCCGCTGCGGAGCATAGGCTGCGGAGCGGAATTTGGTGTCCGCAGCATGCTCTGTCTGTTGCGGAGCAGTGGCGGACTCATGGCGGAATTTCTCCATTGACTTCAATGGAGATTCTAAGTTCTGCAATGAAGTCCGCAGCTGTCATGCACATGTTATGTGTGCTGCGGATGCGTCTTGCTTTTTTGACATGAAATTTCTTCATTCTGGCTGGACCTATGTATTTCTAGGTCTACAGCCAGACTGAGGAAGTCAATGGGGCTCCCGTAATGACGGGAGCGTTGCTAGGAGACATCAGTAAATAGTCACTGTCCAGGGTGCTGAAAGAGTTAAGCGATCGGCAGTAACTGTTTCTGCACCCGGGACAGTGACTACCGATCCCAATATACAGCAACCTGTAAAAAAATAGAAGTTCATACTTACCGAGAACTCCCTGCTTCTGTCTCCAGTCCGGCCTCCCAGGATGACGTTTCAGTCTAAGTGACGGCTGCAGCCAATCACAGGCCAAGCACAGGCTGCAGCGGTCACATGGACTGCCGCGTCATCCAGGGAGGTCGGGCTGGATGCCGAAAGAGGGACGCGTCACCAAGACAACGGCCGGTAAGTATGAATTTCTTTGACTTTCACAAGGGAAAGTGCTGTCCCTTCTCTCTATCCTGCACTGATAGGGAGAAGGGAAGTACTTTTACCGCAGTCCGCAGCAGCTAGTCCGCATCAATTTACTGCACATTTTGTGCAGATCCGCAGCAGAATCTGCAACGCAGATTCTGTGCGGCATTGATGCGGACAGTTGCGGAGGTAATCCGCCACGTGTGGTCATGCCCTAATTTAGATTTCTTGGCCTCTTGATAGCAGGGAACACAAGATCTGTGCGTTTCCTGCATATACAGGTCACTGAGATCATGCCCACCATCTCTGCCATAAATGCCTGATAGATGAGGGTCTCAGCTCTGAGAGCCGCACCAATCCCTCCCGACCCCTTCTCGCCCAGTGACCACATCCAGGAGGAGAACGTGGCCATTTCCATTCTATTCTATGGGAGTAATGGAAACAGACGAGCCCCAGAGCTGGGACCTCCATCTATCAGACATTTATGGTATATATTTTTAGTGTATTCTGTAAGGTACATACATGGTGATAGTCAGGGTTACATGATGACTAAGGAAGGTAGAATGGTTGGAAATTCGCTTTCTAGAGAATTAGTGGGAAAGAAAATTTTAAAGGAACACTCAAGACAAAACTTATAGATTGTGTTTTGTCTAGTGCAGGACCTGAGGGGGCGGAGCATGACTCAGGGATCCACTCTTTGGGGTGATTTGAATCTTTAAATCATGCTCCGCCCCCTCGACCCTGCACTAGGGTATGGCTTTTGCCCAGAGTGTTACTTTTCACTGATCAGCTTCAGAGGTACTATCCTGGCAGCACAACATGTGACTTTCCCATTATCCAAATGGTGCAATTTTTATTACCCTTGCATTGCACTTTAATAGGGTTGAGGGGCAAATGTGAACAGTTGAGGCCACCATTTACTTCTAATGTATTGAATCTGGTGTGACATTTACAGTAAGTCATTGTTATGGACAGGAGCGTAGCTATAGGTGGTGCAGAGGTAGCAGTACCACCTGTGCCCTGGAGTCTGAGGGGGCCTAAAGGCCGCATTTAAAAATACCAATATTTTAAATGGCACATTAGCTGGGGAGCGTTTCAAGATTTTGCATTGAGGCCCAGGAGCTTCATGTTACACCTTTGGTTATGATGGGCCACTGTCCTAAGTCGGTGTCTAGCCCTAGCCTGAAGAGCAGTTCCATCCCAAGTGTACACTACATAGCAAAAAGAATGTGGACCTTCTTCTTAATTATTGAGTTCTGGTGTTTCAGCAACACCCATCGCAAACAGGTGCAGAATATCTAGAACAAAGCCATGCAATCTCCATAGATAAATATTGCAAGTAGTATGGATCGTACTGAAGAGCTCAGTGAATTTACACGTGCCACTGTTATAGAATGGCACCGTTACCACAAGTCAGTTTGTGAAATTTCTGATCAGCTAGATCTGCCCCAGTCACCTGTAAGTGTTATTATTACCTTCTAGATCGGCCCAGTCACCTGTAAGTGTTATTATTATCTACTAGATCTTCCCCAGTCACCTGTAAGTGTTATTATCTGCTAGATCTGCCATGGTCACCTGTAAGTGTTATTATTGTCTGATAGATCTTCCCCGGTCACCTGTAAGTGTTATTATTTGTTAGATCTGCCCTGGTCACCTGTAAGTGTTATAATTATCTGCTAGATCTGCCCCTGTCACCTGTAAGTGTTATTATCTGCTAGATCTGCCCTAGTCACCTGTAAGTGTTATTATCTACTAGATCTGCCCCAGGCACCTGTAAGTGTTATTATTATCTGCTAGATCTGCCCCAGTCAGCTGTAAGTGTTATTATTATTATTATCTGCTAGATCTGCCCTAGTCACCTGTAAGTGTTATTATTATCTGCTAGATCTGCCCTAGTCACTTGTGTTATTATTATCTGCTAGATCTGCCCTAGTCACCTGTACGTGTTATTATTATCTGCTAGATCTGCCCTGGTCACCTGTAAGTGTTATTATTATCTGCTAGATCTGCCATGTTCACCTGTAAGTGTTATTATTATCTGCTAGATCTGCCCTGGTCACCTGTAAGTGTTATTATTATCTTCTAGATCTGCCCTAGACACCTGTGTTATTATTATCTGCTAGATCTGCCACGGTCACCTGTAAGTGTTATTATCTGCAAGATCTGCCCTGGTCACCTGTATGTGCTATTTGTCATGTAGGGTTCGTGGACCCACTAGGCCTTACCGCCTTGGCGGCATGGCAGCTGCCCAACAGGGCGCAGGTAACAGTCTATAATTCGTATAGGGTACCTGTGGCAGCTCGGACAGTAGCAAGGCAGGCTTGGCTGGGACTAGGCAGCGGGTAGACGTCAGGCGTGGAGTAGCAGGACAGGTGTGGAATACAGCATGGCACGACTACAGCACAGCATGGCACTTGACCAGGATAGCACGGCATACAGGATACGGGATACACTGGGAACTGGGAAACACTGGGAGACCATTTGCATAGACAAACTAGGATACGACAAACAACGCTCAGGAATCGAATCAAGGGGCTGGGCCCCTCTTATAGTCCAGGCCACTCATGGGCTGCTTGAACATTAAAGTCCAGTGCACGCGATGCCCCTTTAAGAGTGGGCAGGAGCGTGCGCGCGCACCCTACGGGACCCGGCGGAGGTGAGTGAAAGTGAGCGCTGGCGTCTCCTGAGGAGGAGACTGGGGCCAGCGCTCGCAGACCCATGGCTGCAGCCATCAGGGGGAGAGTGAACCTGATGGCTCGCAACCACGGACATGACACTATTATTATGTGCTAGATCTTCGCCGGTCACCTGTAGGTGTTATTATTATCTACTAGATCTGGCCTGTCACCTGTGAGTGTTATTATTATCTGCTAGATTTGCCTCAGTCACCTGTAAGTGTTATTATCTTACAGGTAATGGGGCTAGGCGAGTTTTACTTAATTTTTTTATTAGGCACTATAGGGGCATTATACTGTGTGGGGGGTCAGTTAGGGGGCATTATACTGTGTGGGGGCAGTTATGGCGGCATTATACTGTTTTTGAGCAGGTTTGGGGACATTATACTGGGTGGCGGCAGCTATGGGGGCACTATACTGTTTGTGTGGGGACATGATGCTGTGTTAGGGGTACTATACTGTGTGGGGGCATTATACTTTGTGGGTGGCACTATGAGGCATTATACTGTGTCTGGGCATAATACTGTGTGTTGGTGGGTATTATACTGTGTGGGGGGCATTATAATGTGTGTGGGGTATTATACTGTTTGTGGCAAGCACTATGCAGGTATTATACTGTGTGGGGGCCACTATGGAACATTATACTGTGTGGGTCCACTGTAGGGCATTATACTGTGTGGGACCACTATGGAGCATTATACTCTGTTGGGTCCACAGTGAGGAATTATACTGTGTGGGGAGGCACCATGGAGGCATAATACTGTGTGTGGGGGCACTATGGCGGCAATGTTCTGTGTTAAGGCCGCTGTGGGAACATTATTCTGTGTGGCCACTATGGGGGCATTATACTGTGTGTGGAGGCCCGATTGGGGCATTATACTGTGGGAGGGCACTATTGGGCTATTATACTGTGGGGGGCACTATGGGGGCATAATATAGTGTGAGGGCACTATCGGGGCATGATACTGTGTGTGGGGTACTAAGGGGGCATAAGATTGTGTGAGGGCACTATCGGGGCATGATACTGTGTTGGGGGGCACTATGGGGCATTATACTGTGTGAGCTGAAATGGGTGCGCATGGGCAGGGATTGGATGTGTTAGAGATGTGGAAAAAGGAAATAAATTGAAGCGCCACCGCAGGAATTATCCCTCTACAATTTTAGAAAGTTTGGAGGTATGGAGATGTCCCACAAGCTCATATAGGTGGGATGTCTGGTGTCCAATTTTCTTTTGCCTAGGTAGTGTGTTTATAAAGGGAACAGTCAGCATCTATGTGTAACACAGCATTATGGGTCATTGAAGGAAAAATCTCATATATTGTGTATATTTTATGGACCGAATTTGGGACCTTGATGCAGTTCAGAAACTAGACAAATCTAATATTTCCTGCCAGGGTAAGAATGTTTACAAAAAAAGCCTCATTAATAACAAGAAAAATAAAAAAGGAAAGAAATACATAAAAGAGAACGATATAAATAAAAACAAAAAAAAATGAGTCACGTAAGTAACTATGGCATTCATTTAACTGTTATAACCGCTAGAAGAAATTGATCAATTTACTTTTGGTGAACAACGTTGAAACATTAATGGAATTTTTCCAACAATTTTTACCATTTTCCCCTCAATATTCACATTTTTAAATGCCTTTATTTATATTGCCATAAAATATAATAATAAAACAATGCATCATACAGTTATGTAAATGGTAACTTTCTAGAAAATGATGAGTACTAGAATGATGAAGAGCAAAAATAAAAAAAATTGTCTGGTTTAAAGGCCCGAGATAATCCTTGCCCCATGACAACAAAGAGTATTCACAAATTCGGTTTGATTATAAGTCATAGGCACTTGTGAAGGACTTATCTAAGGAAGACCAGGTGGCCAGAAGAGCGGATGCTGTCCAAAATGTTGCACCCCTTGAAATCCTGAAATCCAACTTATGGGTCAACTAAAAAAAATTGTACGTTGTATGTCAACTGCAGTGATACTGTAATACCTTGCCCAACTCAACCAGTCAGCAGGTGGTAACTTTTCTGATCTACCGACTGTTTTTGATCTTGATTTTTCCTCCTTTAGTCCTCTCGACAACTTTTTTGAAAATATTTTGTTAAACTTTTTAATCATGTGTTACAACATCTGCTTTCTTCCAGGCTCCGGAGGAAGCTCCGGCTTCCGGTAGTCTAGAAATTGTTTCCGTTTCAGAAGAAGAACTGCCTGTTGTGGATATCGCCTTCTCTTACTTTCGATTTTTCCTAACAAAAACTAAAGTGGATCCTGGAGAAAACAGATCTGGTAAGACATAAACTAACCTTCTCAAGTTACAAGGACTTGACATATTCTGTATTATTTTAGTACAATCTATCCTAGTTTATTATTTTTTTTTTTTTTTAATAAACTTTATTGGACATTGACCATCTAAAGGCATCTAGATGAACTGGCCCATCCAAACCAAAAAGACCCACGTTCCCAAGTGACTCTTCACGTCTAACCGCAGTTTATTGGAAGATAATACCACAGATTTTGTGGAAGTTGTTCAAGCAGAAAACAAAAATTTACTCTCATAGAGTTAATCCTGTGGGGAGGTGGTCTTTGGTGCTAGCCAGCATTTGGGGAAAGCCCTGCCTTTGAAGAACAGGTATCTTCGGGGGGTTAAAAAAAAAGCGGGCAGGTCCTGTCTTTGTCTGCCATAGGGTGCCCATATTCAAGAGAATTAAGAACCTGTTTGCAAGAGCCCCTATCCGAGGATCCATAAAACAATAAAAGGTGGTAAAAAGTACAAGAAGTTTTCAAACTCATGGGACAAATGTCAGCTCTGTGGAGAATGCAAAGCTTTGTAATATGTTCATTATATTTGGGAGACTAGACTAGTTTTGGGATCTCCAAATTATATTCCGACTCCTCAGTAGTAAAGGGTCCTACAACCTCCCCCATCGATCTCTATCTCGTAAAAGACTATACATACCAGTGCCATTTGGGCAAATAACCAATGAAAAAACGAAGTAAGTATACACTACAACGTAAACCAAAAACACACAACCTGTAGGTCATTGTCCCACATAAAATCCTAGAGTCTTCTAGAATAACGTCCCATTATATCCCACTTGGAATTAAATATCTAGGAAACCATTACATGGATCACCTCATCTTTGTTGCCTTGTTTGGGTAATTTTGAAAAGCGGCGATCGGGCAGCCTCAGAATGGGAGCAGTGGGGGATCGGTGAGGTGAGTATGTTGTTTTTTTTAATGTTTGGCGACTGTGACTGATTTTTTTTTCCAGGACAATCCCTTTAACAGGAAATTACCCTTCACTGCTCTAGCTCACCCAGGATGTTATTATTAACCCCTTCTTTGCCCCCAGGCCATTTTGGATACTACCGTTAACTCCTTTATTGTTCTAAAACCACCAGGGATTTAACTATAAACCCCTACCTTCCAACATATGAATCCTTATTTTCAGAACATTTTAAGTCCCACGACCGATTCGTCCAGATACATTCACAAAATCTCACAGAGATGCCTATTTTCAGACTCATTTGCATAAGCCCAGCCCCTTTTTAGCTCCTTTTTTCTGGATAATCCTGCAAAAAACGGGACGGTTGGTAGGAATTACACTTGTGGGGAACGTACAACTTCTTTATGACTTTCAACAGAAACAGCTGAGATGAACAAGTGCAGATTATCCCGTCCTGTGAGATAACCTGACGGCTATAAATATAGATTTTGTATTTATTTAGGTTCGGGGAATTGTGCGCTATCTTTAAATTGCGTCCCATTAATTTTCCAGCTGCTGCGTTTTATTGTCCTGTAATCTGAAGGGTTTGATTATGCAGATGTTAATTTGCTTAAACTTGTAATTTTGCCAGAGGGAGAGAAAAAAGCTGACTTCTTTATCCCTACCCATCTGTCCTGCCAGCTATTCTTCCTAATTATTGGAGAAAAATACACCGGGAAACATAGTTATACAGCTTAGCAAAGCCTGAAGTCACAATACAAAGTAATCCACAGAATCCACGGCATCATATACCAGCTAATCCAAGGTAGCAATACGATTAGAATTAAGAAAGCATGTAACCTAAACATCATCACATAGACTTATATCTAAACTGCAAGGGAAAAACTTCATAAAGTCATTTGCAAAAAAAAAAAAAACACAAAAGAAAAATACTCTTTTCAAAATGGGTGGATTTACATATCTGGACATAATTGCTATATTCTATAATACTGCCCCCTATGTAGAAGAGTATAACTACTATAATACTGCCCCCTATGTAGAAGAGTATAACTACTATAATACTGCCCCCTATGTAGAAGAATATAACTACTATAATACTGCCACTATATACAAGAATATAACTACTATAATACTGCCCCCTATGTAGAAGAATATAACTACTATAATACTGCCCCCTATGTAGAAGAGTATAACTACTATAATACTGCCCCCTATGTAGAAGAGTATAACTACTATAATACTGCCCCCTATGTAGAAGAATATAACTACTATAATACTGCCACTATATACAAGAATATAACTACTATAATACTGCCCCCTATATACAAGAATATAACTACTATAATACTGCCCCTATATACAAGAATATAACTACTATAATACTGCTCCCTATATACAAGAATATAACTACTATAATACTGCCCCTATATATAAGAATATAACTACTATAATACTGCTCCTATATACAAGAATATAACTACTATAATACTGCCCCTATATATAAGAATATAACTACTATAATACTGCTCCTATATACAAGAATATAACTACTATAATACTGCCCCTATATACAAAAATATAACTACTATAATACTGCCACTATATACAAGAATATAACTACTATAATACTGCTCCTATATACAAGATATAACTACTATAATACTGCCCCTATATACAAGAATAAAACTACTATAATACTGCCCCCTATGTACAAGAATATAACTACTATAATACTGCCTCCTATATACAAGAATATACACTACCGTTCAAAAGTTTAGGGTCACTTAGAAATTTACTTATTTTTGCAAGAAAAGCACAGTTTTTTTCAATGAAGATAACATTAAATTAATCAGAAATATACTCTATACATTGTTAATGTGCTAAATGACTATTCTAGCTGCAAACATCTGGTTTTTAATGCAATATCTACATAGGTGTATAGAGGCCCATTTCCAGCAATCATCACTCCAGTGTTCTAATGGTACATTGTGTTTGCTAACTGTGTTAGAAGGCTAATGGATGATTAGAAAACACTTGAAAACCCTTGTGCAATTATGTTAGCAGTTTTGCTGTTTAGAGGAGCTATAAAACTGACCTTCCTTTGAGCTAGTTGAGAATCTGGAGCATTACATTTGTGGGTTCGATTAAACTCTCAAAATGGCTAGAAAAAGTGAGCTTTCATGTGAAACTCGACAGTCTATTCTTGTTCTTAGAAATTAAGGCTATTCCATGCGAGAAATTGCCAAGAAACTGAAGATTTCCTACAACGGTGTGTACTACTCCCTACAGAGGACAGCACAAACAGGCTCTAACCAGAGTAGAAAGAGAAGTGGGAGGCCCCGCTGCACAACTGAGCAACAAGACAAGTACATTAGAGACTCTAGTTTGAGAAATAGACGCCTCACAGGTCCTCAACTGGCAGTTTCATTAAATAGTACCCGCAAAACGCCAGTGTCAACGTCTACAGTGAAGAGACGACTCCGGGATGCTGGCCTTAAGGGCAGAGTGGCAAAGAATAAGCCATATCTGAGACTGGCTAATAAAAGGAATTGATTAATATGGGCAAAAGCACACAGACATTGGACAGAGGAAGATTGGAAAAAAGTGTTATGGACAGACGAATTGAAGTTTGAGGTGTTTGGATCACACAGAAGAACATTTGTGAGACGCAGAACAACTGAAAAGATGCTGGAAGAGTGCCTGACGCCATCTGTGAAGCATGGTGGAGGTAATGTGATGGTCTGGGGTTGCTTTGGTAAAGTGGGAGATTTGTACAAGGTAAAAGGGATTTTGAATAAGGAAGGCTCTCACTCCATTTTGCAACGCCATGCCATAGCCTGTGGACAGCGCTTGAGTGGAGCCAATTTCATCCTACAACAGGACAATGACCCAAAGCACACCTCCAAATTATGCAAGAACTATTTAGGGAAGAAGCAGGCAGCTGGTATTCTATTTGTAATGGAGTGGCCAGCACAGTCACCAGATCTCAACCCCATAGAGCTGTTGTGGGAGCAGCTTGACCGTATGGTACGCAAGAAGTGCCCGTCAAACCAATCCAACTTTTGGGAGGGGCTTCTGGAAGCATGGGGTGAAATTTCTCCCGATTACCTCAGCAAATTAACAGCTAGAATGACAAAGGTCTGCAATGCTGCAATTGCTGCAAATGGAGCATTATTTGACGAAAGCAAAGTTTGAAGGAGAAAATTATTATTTCAAATAAAAATCATTATTTCTAACCTTGTCAATGTCTTGACTATATTTTCTAGTCATTTTGCAACTCATTTGATAAATATAAGTGTGAGTTTTCATGGAAAACACAAAATTGTCTGGGTGACCCCAAACTTTTGAACGGTAGTGTAACTACTATAATACTGCCCCCTATGTGCAAGAATATAACTACTATAATACTGCTTCCTATATACAAGAATATAACTACTATAATACTGCTCCTATATACAAAAATATAACTACTATAATACTGCCCCTATATACAAGAATATAACTACTATAATACTGCCTCCTATATACAAGAATATAACTACTATAATACTGCCCCTATATACAAGAATATAACTACTATAATACTGCCTCCTATATACAAGAATATAACTACTATAATACTGCTCCCTATGTACAAGAATATAACTACTATAATACTGCCCTCTATGTACAAGAATATAACTACTATAATACTGCCCCTATATACAAGAATATAACTACTATAATACTGCTCCTATATACAAGAATATAACTACTATAATACTGCCCCCTATATGCAAGAATATAACTATTATAATACTGCTCCTATATACAAGAATATAACTACTATAATACTGCCCCTATATACAAGAATATAACTACTACAATACTGCCCCTATATACAAGAATATAACTACTATAATGCTGCCCCCTATATACAAGAATATAACTACTATAATACTGCTCCTATGTACAAGAATATAACTACTATAATACTGCCCCCTATATACAAGAATATAACTTCTATCATACTGCCCCTTATATACAAGAATATAACTACTATAATACTGCCCCCTATATACAAGAATATAACTACTATAATACTGCCCCCTATATACAAGAATATAACTATTATAATACTGCTCCCTATGTACAAGAATATAACTACTATAATACTGCCCCCTATGTACAAGAATATAACTACTATAATACTGCCCCTATGTACAAGAATATAACTACTATAATACTGCTCCTATATACAAGAATATAACTACTATAATACTGCCCCCTATATGCAAGAATATAACTATTATAATACTGCTCCTATATACAAGAATATAACTACTATAATACTGCCCCTATATACAAGAATATAACTACTACAATACTGCCCCTATATACAAGAATATAACTACTATAATACTGCCCCCTATATTCAAGAATATAACTACTATAATACTGCCCCTATATACAAGAATAAAACTACTATAATACTGCCCCCTATGTACAAGAATATAACTACTATAATACTGCCTCCTATATACAAGAATATAACTACTATAATACTGCCCCCTATGTGCAAGAATATAACTACTATAATACTGCTTCCTATATACAAGAATATAACTACTATAATACTGCTCCTATATACAAGAATATAACTACTATAATACTGCCCCTATATACAAGAATATAACTACTATAATACTGCCTCCTATATACAAGAATATAACTACTATAATACTGCCCCTATATACAAGAATATAACTACTATAATACTGCCTCCTATATACAAGAATATAACTACTATAATACTGCCTCCTATATACAAGAATATAACTACTATAATACTGCTCCCTATATACAAGAATATAACTACTATAATACTGCTCCCTATGTACAAGAATATAACTACTATAATACTGCCCCCTATGTACAAGAATATAACTACTATAATACTGCCCCTATATACAAGAATATAACTACTACAATACTGCCCCTATATACAAGAATATAACTACTATAATGCTGCCCCCTATATACAAGAATATAACTACTATAATACTGCTCCTATGTACAAGAATATAACTACTATAATACTGCCCCCTATATACAAGAATATAACTTCTATCATACTGCCCCTTATATACAAGAATATAACTACTATAATACTGCCCCCTATATACAAGAATAAAACTACTATAATACTGCCCCCTATATACAAGAATATAACTACTATAATACTGCCTCCTATATACAAGAATATAACTACTATAATAAACTACTAAATGCATGGCTGAAGTCTTGGTGTAGAGGAGAAGGATTTGGGTTCCTAGAGCACTGGGCTGACTTTTCATTGGGGTACAAACTGTATTCTGCAGATGATTTGCACCTAAATGGAAGGGGGTCCGCTGTGCTGGGGGAGAGAATTCTAGCTGGGGTGGCGGAGTATTTAAACTAGGGCTGAGGAGGGAGGCCAATGTAGAAAAAAAAGGGGTAGCCAGGTTAGAGAGGGGTCAGACTATATTGGTGGGGGGAGATACAGAATGTGGGGAGAGGACTAGACAACAAGATAAGGAGATCCTTTCGTTACAAAACATCAGTGTAAATAAAAAGGACCGATTAATGTCAAATCACATTTCTGATAATAAAAGTGAAAAACTGACAGGCAAGTTAAAGTGTGTGTTCACAAATGCCAGAAGTCTAGCAAGCAAAATGGGGGAGCTGGAGGCCTTGATACTGGAAGAAAATATAGATATAGTTGGTGTTGCTGAAACATGGCTGGACTCTTCACATGACTGGGCTGTAAATCTACAGGGTTTTACACTTTTTCGTAAAGACAGGACAAATAGGAAAGGTGGTGGTGTATGTCTGTATGTGAGAAGTGATATGAAGGCGAGTGTGAAAGAGACAATAGTGGGTGAAGACTGTGAGGAGGTTGAAACCTTGTGGGTAGAACTAGAAAGGGAGGTAAACACTGAAAAAATTACTTTTGGTGTAATCTATAGACCCCCCAATATAACTGAGGAGATGGAAGGTCAGATATATAAACAGATGGAGCGGGCTGCACAGGCGGGTACTGTAGTGATAATGGGAGATTTTAATTTCCGGGATATTAATTGGTGTCATGGTTCGGCTTCAACTGCAAAGGGGAGACATTTCCTCAACCTGTTGCAGGAAAATTTTATGGGCCAGTTTGTGGAAGACCCGACTAGAGGTGAAGCTCTGTTGGATCTGGTCATTTCTAATAATGCAGAGCTTGTTGGGAATGTCAATGTTCGTGAAAACCTCGGTAACAGTGATCACAATATAGTTACATTTTACCTATACTGTAAAAAACAAACGCAGGCTGGGAGGGCAAAAACATTTAATTTTAAGAAAGCCAATTTCCCCAGGATGAGGGCTGCAATTCAGGATATAGACTGGGAAGAACTAATGTCAAATAATGGAACAAATGATAAATGGGAGATTTTCAAATCTACTTTGAGTTATTATAGTGCAAAATTTATTCCTACAGGTAATAAGTATAAACGACTCAAATTAAACCCCACATGGCTTACACCTTCTGTGAAAGGGGCAATACATGACAAAAAAAGGGCATTTAAAAAATACAAATCTGAGGGTACAGCTGTAGCCTTTGTAAAATATAAAGAGCTTAATAAAATCTGTAAAAATGTAATAAAATTAGCAAAAATACAAAATGAAAGGCAGGTGGCCAAGGATAGTAAAACAAATCCTAAAAAATTCTTCAAGCATATAAATGCAAAAAAGCCAAGGTCTGAACATGTAGGACCCCTAGATAATGGTAATGGGGAGTTGATCACAGGGGATCAAGAGAAGGCAGAGTTACTAAATGGGTTCTTTAGCTCTGTATATACAACAGAAGAAGGAGCAGCTGATGTAGCCGGTGCCAGTGCTGTTAATATATCAGTTGATATACTGAATTGGATGAATGTAGAGATGGTCCAAGCTAAATTAAATAAAATAAATGTGCACAAGGCCCCAGGACCAGATGGGTTACACCCTAGAATTCTTAAAGAGCTTAGTTCAGTTATTTCTGTCCCCCTTTTCATAATATTCAGAGAATCTCTAGTGACTGGTATAGTGCCAAGGGACTGGCGCAGGGCAAATGTGGTGCCTATTTTCAAAAAGGGCTCTAGGTCTTCCCCGGGTAATTATAGACCAGTAAGCTTAACATCCATCGTGGGGAAAATGTTTGAGGGGCTATTGAGGGACTATATACAGGATTATGTGACAATAAATAGCATTATAAGTGACAGCCAGCACGGTTTTACTAAGGACAGAAGTTGTCAAACTAACCTAATCTGTTTTTATGAAGAGGTGAGCAGAAGTCTAGACAGAGGGGCCGCTGTGGATTTAGTGTTTTTGGACTTTGCAAAGGCATTTGACACTGTCCCCCATAGACGCCTAATGGGTAAATTAAGGACTATAGGTTTAGAAAATATAGTTTGTAATTGGATTGAGAATTGGCTCAAGGACCGTATCCAGAGAGTTGTGGTCAATGACTCCTACTCTGAATGGTCCCCGGTTATAAGTGGTGTACCCCAGGGTTCAGTGCTGGGACCACTATTATTCAACTTATTTATTAATGATATAGAGGATGGGATTAATAGCACTATTTCTATTTTTGCAGATGACACCAAGCTATGTAATATAGTTCAGACTATGGAAGATGTTCATGAATTACAGGCAGATTTAAACAAACTAAGTGTTTGGGCGTCCACTTGGCAAATGAAGTTTAATGTAGATAAATGTAAAGTTATGCATCTGGGTACCAACAACCTGCATGCATCATATGTCCTAGGGGGCGCTACACTGGCGGATTCACTAGTTGAGAAGGATCTGGGTGTACTTGTAAATCATAAACTCAATAACAGCATGCAGTGTCAATCAGCTGCTTCAAAGGCCAGCAGGATATTGTCGTGTATTAAAAGAGGCATGGACTCGCGGGACAGGGATGTAATAATGCCACTTTACAAAGCATTAGTGAGGCCTCATCTAGAATATGCAGTTCAGTTCTGGGCTCCAGTTCATAGAAAGGATGCCCTGGAGTTGGAAAAAATACAAAGAAGAGCAACGAAGCTAATAAGGGGCATGGAGAATTTAAGTTATGAGGAAAGATTGAAAGAATTAAACCTATTTAGCCTTGAAAAAAGACGACTAAGGGGGGACATGATTAACTTATATAAATATATTAATGGCACATACAAAAAATATGGTGATATCCTGTTCCTTGTAAAACCCGCTCAAAAAACAAGGGGGCACTCCCTCCGTCTGGAGAAAAAAAGGTTCAAGCTGCAGAGGCGACAAGGCTTCTTTACAGTAAGAACGGTGAATTTATGGAATAGTCTACCGCAGGAGCTGGTCACAGCAGGGACAGTAGATGGCTTTAAAAAAGGGTTAGATAATTTCCTAGAACAAAAAAATATTAGCTCCTATGTGTAGAAATTTTTCCTTCCCTTTTCCCTTCCCTTGGTTGAACTTGATGGACATGTGTCTTTTTTCAGCCGTACTAACTATGTAACTATGTAACTATGTAATACTGCTCCCTATATACAAGAATATAACTACTATAATACTGCTCCCTATGTACAAGAATATAACTACTATAATACTGCCCCCTATGTACAAGAATATAACTACTATAATACTGCCCCTATATACAAGAATATAACTACTACAATACTGCCCCTATATACAAGAATATAACTACTATAATGCTGCCCCCTATATACAAGAATATAACTACTATAATACTGCTCCTATGTACAAGAATATAACTACTATAATACTGCCCCCTATATACAAGAATATAACTTCTATCATACTGCCCCTTATATACAAGAATATAACTACTATAATACTGCCCCCTATATACAAGAATAAAACTACTATAATACTGCCCCCTATATACAAGAATATAACTACTATAATACTGCCCCCTATATACAAGAATATAACTATTATAATACTGCTCCCTATGTACAAGAATATAACTACTATAATACTGCCCCCTATGTACAAGAATATAACTACTATAATACTGCCCCTATGTACAAGAATATAACTACTATAATACTGCTCCTATATACAAGAATATAACTACTATAATACTGCCCCCTATATGCAAGAATATAACTATTATAATACTGCTCCTATATACAAGAATATAACTACTATAATACTGCCCCTATATACAAGAATATAACTACTACAATACTGCCCCTATATACAAGAATATAACTACTATAATACTGCCCCCTATATACAAGAATATAACTACTATAATACTGCCCCCTTTATACAAGAATATAACTACTATAATACTGCCCCCTATATACAAGAATATAACTACTATAATACTGCCCCTATATACAAGAATATAACTACTATAAGGGCAAAGCCACACGTGGCGGAATTGCTCTTGAATTCCGCTGCGGACACTCCGCAGCGTTAATCCGCAGCGGAGACGTTTCTCCATTGCCTTCCACTTCTTTTTAGTAGGCTTCGTTTAGACGAGGCTGAAAATTCCGCTGCGGAGCATAGGCTGCGGTGCGGAATTTGGTGTCCGCAGCATACAATGGATGTTGCGGACCAGTGGCGGACTGGTTGCGGACTCATGGCGGAAGTTCTCCATTGACTTCAATGGAGATTCTAAATTCCGCAATGAAGTCCGCAGCTGTCATGCACATGTTATGTGTGCTGCGGATGCGTCTTGCTTTTTTGACATGACATTTCTTCATTCTGGCTGGACCTATGTATTTCTAGGTCTACAGCCAGACTGAGGAAGTCAATGGGGCTCCCGTAATTACGGGAGCGTTGCTAGGCGACGTCAGTAAATAGTCACTGTCCAGGGTGCTGAAAGAGTTAAGCGATCGGCAGTAACTGTTTCTGCACCCTGGACAGTGACTACCGATCCCAATATACAGCAACCTGTCAAAAAAATAAAAGTTCATACTTACCGAGAACTCCCTGCTTCTGTCTCCAGTCCGGCTTCCCAGGATGACGTTTCAGTCTAAGTGACGGCTGCAGCCAATCACAGGCTGCAGCGGTCACATGGACTGCCGCGTCATCCAGGGAGGACGGGCTGGATGCCGAAAGAGGGACGCGTCACCAAGACAACGGCCGGTAAGTATGAAATTCTTTTACTTTCACTAAGGAAAGTGCTGTCCCTTCTCTCTATCCTGCACTGTTAGAGAGAAGGGAAGCACTTTTACCGCAGTCCGCAGCAGCTAGTCCGAATCAATTTACTGCACATTTTGGGCAGATCCGCAGCCGTAATCCGCAACCCGGATTAGGTGCGGCATTGATGCGGACAGTTGCGGAGGAAATCCGCCACGTGTGGGCATGCCCTTATACTGCCCCCTATGTACAAGAATATAACTACTATAATACTGCCCCTATATACAAGAATATAACTACTATAATACTTCCCCTATATACAAGAATATAACTACTACAATACTGCCCCTATATACAAGAATATAACTACTATAATACTGCCCCTATATACAAGAATATAACTACTATAATACTGCCCCCTATATACAAGAATATAACTACTATAATACTGCTCCTATATACAAGAATATAACTACTATAATACTGCCCCCTATATGCAAGAATATAACTATTATAATACTGCTCCTATATACAAGAATATAACTACTATAATACTGCCCCTATATACAAGAATATAACTACTACAATACTGCCCCTATATACAAGAATATAACTACTATAATTCTGCCCCCTATATACAAGAATATAACTATTATAATACTGCCCCTATATACAAGAATATAACTACTATAATACTGCCCCTATATACAAGAATATAACTACTACAATACTGCCCCTATATACAAGAATATAACTACTATAATACTGCCCCTATATACAAGAATATAACTACTACAATACTGCCCCTATATACAAGAATATAACAACTATAATACTGCCCCCTATATACAAGAATATAACTACTATAATATTGCCCCCTATATACAAGAATATAACTACTATAATATTGCCCCTATATACAAGAATATAACTACTATAATACTGCCCCTATATACAAGAATATAACTACTATAATACTGCCCCCTATATACAAGAATATAACTACTATAATACTGCCTCCTATATACAAGAATATAACTACTATAAGGGTATGTGCACACACACTAATTACGTCCGTAATTTACGGACGTATTTCGGCCGCAAGTAGTGGACCGAACACAGTGCAGGGAGCCGGGCTCCAAGCATCATAGTTATGTACGATGCTAGGAGTCCCTGCCTCTCCGTGGAACTACTGTCCTGTACTGAAAACATGATTACAGTACGGGACAGTTGTCCGGCAGCGAGGCAGGGACTCCTAGCGTCGTACATAACTATGATGCTAGGAGCCCGGCTCCCTGCACTGAGTTCGGTCCGGAACTTGCGGCCGAAATACGTCCGTAAATTACGGACGTAATTAGTGTGTGTGCACATACCCTAATACTGCCCACTATATACAAGAATATAACTACTATAATACTGCTCCCTATATACAAGAATATAACTACTATAATACTGCCCCTAAATACAAGAATATAACTACTATATTACGGCTCCTATATACAAGAATATAACTGCTATAATACTGCTCCTATATACAAGAATATAACTACTATAATACTGCTCCCTATATACAAGAATATAACTACTATAATATTGCCCCCTATATACAAGAATATAACTACTATAATACTGCCCCTATATACAAGAATATAACTACTATAATGCTGCCTCCTATATACAAGAATATAACTACTATAATACTGCCCCTATATACAAGAATATAACTACTATAATACTGCCCCCTATATACAAGAATATAACTACTATAATACTGCCTCCTATATACAAGAATATAACTACTATAATACTGCCCACTATATACAAGAATATAACTACTATAATACTGCTCCCTATATACAAGAATATAACTACTATAATACTGCCCGTAAATACAAGAATATAACTATTATATTACTGCTCCTATATACAAGAATATAACTGCTATACTGCTCCTATATACAAGAATATAACTACTATAATACTGCTCCCTATATACAAGAATATAACTACTATAATACTGCCCCTATATACAAGAATATAACTACTACAATACTGCCCCTATATACAAGAATATAACTACTATAATACTGCCCCTATATACAAGAATATAACTACTATAATACTGCCCCCTATATACAAGAATATAACTACTATAATATTGCCCCCTATATACAAGAATATAACTACTATAATACTGCCCCTATATACAAGAATATAACTACTGTAATGCTGCCTCCTATATACAAGAATATAACTACTATAATACTGCCCCTATATACAAGAATATAACTACTACAATACTGCCTCCTATATACAAGAATATAACTACTATAATACTGCCCACTATATACAAGAATATAACTACTATAATTCTGCTCCCTATATACAAGAATATAACTACTATAATACTGCCCCTAAATACAAGAATATAACTACTATATTACTGCTCCTATATACAAGAATATAACTGCTATAATACTGCTCCTATATACAAGAATATAACTACTATAATTATCTTTTTTATTTGAAAACTTGCAACAAATTATTACAATACCTTTGCAATACACTCATAACAGATAAAGAAAATAAACATTTGTCTCTTAACAACATCACAATCATTAAACAAATCATAACATATGAATATTGCGCCAGTATAGATTGTTTCAACTATTTTTCATGATATTATTCTAGACAGTATTACAGGAGAGTTCTTCTTTATTGGTGCCCGGGCAGCATCGCGCACACCACAGAGGGTACACGGTCACCACATTTATGACATATAGTGAACCTCTATGATATAAACGGAGTTCGGGGTAGAAGTCTCCATACAGCAGCTGAGAGTTTCACTGTCCCACTAGATGTGGTGACTGCAGGGACACAGCAGGGACATTACTCTGTAGATAAGTCTCTTGTATAAAGAGGACATTGGTTTTGTCGTCAGACAGACGCTGGAATATCGCCTGCCGCCTGCTCCTATTCTTCACACTGTTCACATTAATAGGAGGTGATTTTCAGCCTCATCCTGGTTACATGTCTTTCCTACTTTTTTTCCTTCTTCCACTGCTATGTCCTGTAACACCCCATCTTTTGGTGGACATTGGGGGGTCAGCATCTTCATCCTGAGGTTCGTCGCCTGGGATGTGTGAGGAGACTTGCTCCATCTCTGCTTCTTCTTCCTGGTCATCTTCACCCAGGGCACAGTAACGTCCCCCAGTTATCGCCAGCACTGGAGACTCCGGTGATTTCTTTGCAGCAGTGATTTTTTTCCTAGAAGAATCATCTGTTTTACTTCTCCTTTTAACCGTCTGAAATCCCTCCTCATCTATACTGGTCGCTGCGGCTGGATCAGCTGGTTCCTTACTGGTCGCTGCGGCTGGATCAGCTGGTTCCTTACTGGTTGCTGCGGCTGGATCAGCTGTTTTTTTACTGGTCGTTGCGGCTGGCCCAGCTGTTTTTTTACTGGTCGCTGCGGCTGGATCAGCTGGTTCCTTACTGGTGTCGGGCAGATGTTTGGTGACAGAGTGACTAGATATTTTACTTTTAGCATGACCTCTATTTTCAGTGGCTGGTGACACTTGTGCAGCATCCACAGATGGGACATTCGTCTCTGGAGCAGGGTCTCTGGTACTTTGGCTCACATCCTCGCTGGGACTTCCAGGTTCTGGGGTTGTATCTACACATATGGAGACATAATCCTGCTCTTCCTCCATGGCTCCTTTAAAGGTCTCCTCCTTATTATGCTCTGCATGCGGACACTCCCGGAATGTATGTCCAGGTCCTAAGCACAGGTTACAGATGACAGGTCCTGTACAATCGTCCTTCACATGCCCAAACTGACCACATAGTGAGCACTTAATACGGGAACAGTTGAATGCCAGGTGTCTGCCCCCACATCTATGGCACAGTCTCGGTTGACCAGGGTAGTAACATACGCCTCTCTCCGAGCCCAGGTAGAAGGAGTGCGGCAGATGTCTGGTCACTCCATTCTCCTGAACCAGCTGGATCTTCACAGAGTATCCTCCATTCCAGATCTCCTCCTCATCATAGATCTTTGTTGGCAGTCTCTTCACCTCACAATATCTGCTCAACCAGTGCTGCAAATCTGCCAGGGCCACCACCTCAGACTGGAACAGGACGGTGGCGGTGACTACCTGGGGTTTAGTCAGCTGGATGACATGTAGATGCTCCCACATCGCATGCTCCTTTGTATCATTATAAATACTCCAGAACAAGTCTAGACTGTATTGCAGCTTGAAACTGATGTCATAATTCCTGCTGGAGGGAACGTGGATCAGAGCAAACACCTCAGAAGCTTTAAACTTCATAAACTCCTTCAACAAAACTTTCCCAATGTAGAGTCTGGAAGGGATGTTTTCCTCTGGTCCTGAGTACCTGATTCTGACCGCGTTCCTCCTCTGAGGTGTGGGGTTAGTCGGTCTTGTGACGCTGGAGAACAGTCTCCTGTACTGAGGTCTGTCAGCAGGTGGGTCAGGACTGGACCTCTCCTCAGCTGATTGTACTGCAGAGCAGATCCTCCTGTGTCTGCTCCTGATCGCTGTGTAACCTGCACTCCATTCACTGACACTGCGGACGGTTGAACCTCCAGAACAGGGTCTGCAATGTCCGCCTCAGCCTCTGCCGCTGGTTCATCCGATATCAGACTGTCAATCACCGCGCTGAGCGAAGTCTCACTTACAATGTCAGTATATGCGGCACTTTCTTGCTCACTCCCAGGAGTGCCACTCGCATTCACTTCATCAGTACAGCACATAGAGTCTACTGCAGTTAACCCCTCGTCAGCTGGCACACATTTCTCTGCAGCTTTATCAGCATTTGTGTTGGCTGATTGCACAGACCCCACACATGATGAGAGATGTGATCCTCCAGCCACTGCACACTCATATCTTCCAGGGTTTCCCTGCTCCACAATATTATACACAGTCTTATAGTCAGTGTCTTTTTTTGCAATGATATTTTTTCTCTTCACAGTTTGGGCTCTGGTCTCCCTTTTGTTCTCAATTGCCCAGTTCTTTATTTTGGGTACTGTGCATGATTCTTTCTGCAATCTCTCCTTCAATATCACCAGCTCACGTGTGCAAACATCCAGACACTCACATTTCATCAGCTTTGCCTTTGGATCAGTCTCTTGGTTAATTTCAGTTCTCAATTTGCGAACTTGCATTTCCATTTTAAAGATATTTTTCTTTGTCATTTTTGTGCACAATTCACCAACATCATGAGATTCAGTTGACTCACCAGCCACCATTTCCAGATCATCACCTCCACCATCTCCGTGCTGCAGGCCAAACTCCAGACTCTGGGCTTTCCCAGGATCATCAGCCCAGGACCCCTCCCCTCCACCTGGGTCAGAAGCCATGCATAGTCCTAACAGGGAGCTCACAAGCACACGTCTATCCTCTCCTATGGACAAGAATAGAACTACTATAATACTGCCCCCTATATACAAGAATATAATTTCTATTATACTGCCCCTATGTAAAGGAATATAACTACTATAATACTGCCCCTATATGCAAGAATATAACTACAATAATACTTCCCCTATATACAAGAATATCACTACTATAATACTGCTCCTATATACAAGAATATAACTACTATAATACTGCCTCTATATACAAGAATATAACTACTATAATACTGCTCCCTATATACAAGAATATAACTACTATAATACTACTCCCTATGTACAAGAATATAACTACTATAATACTGCTCCTATATACAAGAATATAACTACTATAATACTGCCCCCTATGTACACGAATATAACTACTATAATACTGCCCCCTATATACAAGAATATAACTACTATAACACTGCCCCCTATATACTAGAATTTAACTACTATAATACTGCCCCTATGTACTATAATATAACTACTATAATACTGCCCCTATATACAGGAATATAACTACTGTAATACTGCCCCTATATACAAGAATATAACTACTATAATACTGCTCCTATATACAAGAATATAACTACTATAATACTGCCTCCTATATACAGGAATATAACTACCATAATAATGCCCCCTATATACAAGAATATAACTACTATAATACTGCTCCTATATAGAAGAATATAACTACTATAATACTGCCCATATTCAAGAATATAACTACTATAATACTACCCCCTATATACAAGAATATAACTACTATAATACTGCTCCCTATATGCAAGACTATAACTACTATAATACTGCCCCCTATATACAAGAATATAACTACTATAATACTGCCCCCTATGTACACGAATATAACTACTATAATACTGCCCCCTATATACAAGAATATAACTACTATAACACTGCTCCCTATATACTAGAATATAACTACTATAATACTGCCCCTATGTACAATAATATAACTACTATAATACTGCCCCTATATACAGGAATATAACTACTGTAATACTGCCCCTATATACAAGAATATAACTACTGTAATACTGCTCCTATATACAAGAATATAACTACTATAATACTGCCTCCTATATACAGGAATATAACTACCATAATAATGCCCCCTATATACAAGAATATAACTACTATAATACTGCTCCTATATACAAGAATATAACTACTATAATACTGCCCATATACAAGAATATAACTACTATAATACTGCCCCCTATATACAAGAATATAACTACTATAATACTGCCCCCTATATACTAGAATATAACTACTATAATACTGCCCCCTATATACAAGAATATAACTACTATAATACTGCTCCTATATACAAAAATATAACTACTATAATACTGCCTCCTATATACAAGAATATAACTACTATAATACTGCCCCTATATACAGGAATATAACTACTATAATACTGCTCCCTATATACAAGAATATAACTACTATAATATTGCCCCCTATATACAAGAATATAACTACTATAATACTGCCCCTATATACAAGAATATAACTACTATAATGCTGCCTCCTATATACAAGAATATAACTACTATAATACTGCCCCTATATACAAGAATATAACTACTATAATACTGCCCCCTATATACAAGAATATAACTACTATAATACTGCCTCCTATATACAAGAATATAACTACTATAATACTGCCCACTATATACAAGAATATAACTACTATAATACTGCTCCCTATATACAAGAATATAACTACTATAATACTGCCCGTAAATACAAGAATATAACTATTATATTACTGCTCCTATATACAAGAATATAACTGCTATACTGCTCCTATATACAAGAATATAACTACTATAATACTGCTCCCTATATACAAGAATATAACTACTATAATACTGCCCCTATATACAAGAATATAACTACTACAATACTGCCCCTATATACAAGAATATAACTACTATAATACTGCCCCTATATACAAGACTATAACTACTATAATACTGCCCCCTATATACAAGAATATAACTACTATAATATTGCCCCCTATATACAAGAATATAACTACTATAATACTGCCCCTATATACAAGAATATAACTACTATAATGCTGCCTCCTATATACAAGAATATAACTACTATAATACTGCCCCTATATACAAGAATATAACTACTACAATACTGCCTCCTATATACAAGAATATAACTACTATAATACTGCCCACTATATACAAGAATATAACTACTATAATACTGCTCCCTATATACAAGAATATAACTACTATAATACTGCCCCTAAATACAAGAATATAACTACTATATTACTGCTCCTATATACAAGAATATAACTGCTATAATACTGCTCCTATATACAAGAATATAACTACTATAATTATCTTTTTTATTTGAAAACTTGCAACAAATTATTACAATACCTTTGCAATACACTCATAACAGATAAAGAAAATAAACATTTGTCTCTTAACAACATCACAATCATTAAACAAATCATAACATATGAATATTGCGCCAGTATAGATTGTTTCAACTATTTTTCATGATATTATTCTAGACAGTATTACAGGAGAGTTCTTCTTTATTGGTGCCCGGGCAGCATCGCGCACACCACAGAGGGTACACGGTCACCACATTTATGACATATAGTGAACCTCTATGATATAAACGGAGTTCGGGGTAGAAGTCTCCATACAGCAGCTGAGAGTTTCACTGTCCCACTAGATGTGGTGACTGCAGGGACACAGCAGGGACATTACTCTGTAGATAAGTCTCTTGTATAAAGAGGACATTGGTTTTGTCGTCAGACAGACGCTGGAATATCGCCTGCCGCCTGCTCCTATTCTTCACACTGTTCACATTAATAGGAGGTGATTTTCAGCCTCATCCTGGTTACATGTCTTTCCTACTTTTTTTCCTTCTTCCACTGCTATGTCCTGTAACACCCCATCTTTTGGTGGACATTGGGGGGTCAGCATCTTCATCCTGAGGTTCGTCGCCTGGGATGTGTGAGGAGACTTGCTCCATCTCTGCTTCTTCTTCCTGGTCATCTTCACCCAGGGCACAGTAACGTCCCCCAGTTATCGCCAGCACTGGAGACTCCGGTGATTTCTTTGCAGCAGTGATTTTTTTCCTAGAAGAATCATCTGTTTTACTTCTCCTTTTAACCGTCTGAAATCCCTCCTCATCTATACTGGTCGCTGCGGCTGGATCAGCTGGTTCCTTACTGGTCGCTGCGGCTGGATCAGCTGGTTCCTTACTGGTTGCTGCGGCTGGATCAGCTGTTTTTTTACTGGTCGTTGCGGCTGGCCCAGCTGTTTTTTTACTGGTCGCTGCGGCTGGATCAGCTGGTTCCTTACTGGTGTCGGGCAGATGTTTGGTGACAGAGTGACTAGATATTTTACTTTTAGCATGACCTCTATTTTCAGTGGCTGGTGACACTTGTGCAGCATCCACAGATGGGACATTCGTCTCTGGAGCAGGGTCTCTGGTACTTTGGCTCACATCCTCGCTGGGACTTCCAGGTTCTGGGGTTGTATCTACACATATGGAGACATCCTCTTGCTCTTCCTCCATGGCTCCTTTAAAGGTCTCCTCCTTATTATGCTCTGCATGCGGACACTCCCGGAATGTATGTCCAGGTCCTAAGCACAGGTTACAGATGACAGGTCCTGTACAATCGTCCTTCACATGCCCAAACTGACCACATAGTGAGCACTTAATACGGGAACAGTTGAATGCCAGGTGTCTGCCCCCACATCTATGGCACAGTCTCGGTTGACCAGGGTAGTAACATACGCCTCTCTCCGAGCCCAGGTAGAAGGAGTGCGGCAGATGTCTGGTCACTCCATTCTTCTGAACCAGCTGGATCTTCACAGAATATCCTCCATTCCAGATCTCCTCCTCATCATAGATCTTTGTTGGCAGTCTCTTCACCTCACAATATCTGCTCAACCAGTGCTGCAAATCTGCCAGGGCCACCACCTCAGACTGGAACAGGACGGTGGCGGTGACTACCTGGGGTTTAGTCAGCTGGATGACATGTAGATGCTCCCACATCGCATGCTCCTTTGTATCATTATAAATACTCCAGAACAAGTCTAGACTGTATTGCAGCTTGAAACTGATGTCATAATTCCTGCTGGAGGGAACGTGGATCAGAGCAAACACCTCAGAAGCTTTAAACTTCATAAACTCCTTCAACAAAACTTTCCCAATGTAGAGTCTGGAAGGGATGTTTTCCTCTGGTCCTGAGTACCTGATTCTGACCGCGTTCCTCCTCTGAGGTGTGGGGTTAGTCGGTCTTGTGACGCTGGAGAACAGTCTCCTGTACTGAGGTCTGTCAGCAGGTGGGTCAGGACTGGACCTCTCCTCAGCTGATTGTACTGCAGAGCAGATCCTCCTGTGTCTGCTCCTGATCGCTGTGTAACCTGCACTCCATTCACTGACACTGCGGACGGTTGAACCTCCAGAACAGGGTCTGCAATGTCCGCCTCAGCCTCTGCCGCTGGTTCATCCGATATCAGACTGTCAATCACCGCGCTGAGCGAAGTCTCACTTACAATGTCAGTATATGCGGCACTTTCTTGCTCACTCCCAGGAGTGCCACTCGCATTCACTTCATCAGTACAGCACATAGAGTCTACTGCAGTTAACCCCTCGTCAGCTGGCACACATTTCTCTGCAGCTTTATCAGCATTTGTGTTGGCTGATTGCACAGACCCCACACATGATGAGAGATGTGATCCTCCAGCCACTGCACACTCATATCTTCCAGGGTTTCCCTGCTCCACAATATTATACACAGTCTTATAGTCAGTGTCTTTTTTTGCAATGATATTTTTTCTCTTCACAGTTTGGGCTCTGGTCTCCCTTTTGTTCTCAATTGCCCAGTTCTTTATTTTGGGTACTGTGCATGATTCTTTCTGCAATCTCTCCTTCAATATCACCAGCTCACGTGTGCAAACATCCAGACACTCACATTTCATCAGCTTTGCCTTTGGATCAGTCTCTTGGTTAATTTCAGTTCTCAATTTGCGAACTTGCATTTCCATTTTAAAGATATTTTTCTTTGTCATTTTTGTGCACAATTCACCAACATCATGAGATTCAGTTGACTCACCAGCCACCATTTCCAGATCATCACCTCCACCATCTCCGTGCTGCAGGCCAAACTCCAGACTCTGGGCTTTCCCAGGATCATCAGCCCAGGACCCCTCCCCTCCACCTGGGTCAGAAGCCATGCATAGTCCTAACAGGGAGCTCACAAGCACACGTCTATCCTCTCCTATGGACAAGAATAGAACTACTATAATACTGCCCCCTATATACAGGAATATAATTTCTATTATACTGCCCCTATGTAAAGGAATATAACTACTATAATACTGCCCCTATATGCAAGAATATAACTACAATAATACTTCCCCTATATACAAGAATATCACTACTATAATACTGCTCCTATATACAAGAATATAACTACTATAATACTGCCTCTATATACAAGAATATAACTACTATAATACTGCTCCCTATATACAAGAATATAACTACTATAATACTACTCCCTATGTACAAGAATATAACTACTATAATACTGCTCCTATATACAAGAATATAACTACTATAATACTGCCCCCTATGTACACGAATATAACTACTATAATACTGCCCCCTATATACAAGAATATAACTACTATAACACTGCCCCCTATATACTAGAATTTAACTACTATAATACTGCCCCTATGTACAATAATATAACTACTATAATACTGCCCCTATATACAGGAATATAACTACTGTAATACTGCCCCTATATACAAGAATATAACTACTATAATACTGCTCCTATATACAAGAATATAACTACTATAATACTGCCTCCTATATACAAGAATATAACTACTATAATACTGCCCCTATATACAAGAATATAACTACTATAATACTGCCCCTATATACAAGAATATAACTACTATAATACTACCCCCTATATACAAGAATATAACTACTATAATACTGCTCCCTATATGCAAGACTATAACTACTATAATACTGCCCCTATATACAGGAATATAACTACTGTAATACTGCCCCTATATACAAGAATATAACTACTATAATACTGCTCCTATATACAAAAATATAACTACTATAATACTGCCTCCTATATACAAGAATATAACTACCATAATAATGCCCCCTATATACAAGAATATAACTACTATAATACTGCTCCTATATAGAAGAATATAACTACTATAATACTGCCCATATACAAGAATATAACTACTATAATACTACCCCCTATATACAAGAATATAACTACTATAATACTGCTCCCTATATGCAAGACTATAACTACTATAATACTGCCCCCTATATACAAGAATATAACTACTATAATACTGCCCCCTATGTACACGAATATAACTACTATAATACTGCCCCCTATATACAAGAATATAACTACTATAACACTGCTCCCTATATACTAGAATATAACTACTATAATACTGCCCCTATGTACAATAATATAACTACTATAATACTGCCCCTATATACAGGAATATAACTACTGTAATACTGCCCCTATATACAAGAATATAACTACTGTAATACTGCTCCTATATACAAGAATATAACTACTATAATACTGCCTCCTATATACAGGAATATAACTACCATAATAATGCCCCCTATATACAAGAATATAACTACTATAATACTGCTCCTATATACAAGAATATAACTACTATAATACTGCCCATATACAAGAATATAACTACTATAATACTGCCCCCTATATACAAGAATATAACTACTATAATACTGCCCCCTATATACTAGAATATAACTACTATAATACTGCCCCCTATATACAAGAATATAACTACTATAATACTGCCCCTATATACAAAAATATAACTACTATAATACTGCCTCCTATATACAAGAATATAACTACTATAATACTGCCCCTATATACAGGAATATAACTACTATAATACTGCCCCTATATACAAGAACATAACTACTATAATACTGCTCCTATATACAAGAATATAACTACTATAATACTGCCCCCTATATACTAGAATATAACTACTATAATACTGCCCCCTATATACAAGAATATAACTACTATAATACTGCTCCTATATACAAAAATATAACTACTATAATACTGCCTCTATATACAAGAATATAACTACTATAATACTGCCCCCTATATACAAGAATATAACTACTATAATACTGCTCCCTATATACAAGAATATAACTACTATAATGCTGCCCCCTATATACAAGAATATAACTACTATAATACTGCTCCTATATACAAGAATATAACTACTATAATACTGCTCCTATGTACAAGAATATAACTACTATAATACTGCCCCCTATATACAAGAATATAACTTCTATCATACTGCCCCCTATATACAAGAATATAACTACTATAATACTGCCCTCTATATACAAGAATATAACTACTATAATACTGCCCCCTATATACAAGAATATAACTACTATAATACTGCCCCCTATATACAATAATATAACTACTATAATACTGCCCCCTATATACAAGAATATAACTACTATAATACTACCCCCTATATACAAGAATATAACTACTATAATACTGCTCCTATGTACAAGAATATAACTACTATAATACTGCCCCCTATATACAAGAATATAACTTCTATCATACTGCCCCCTATATACAAGAATATAACTACTATAATACTGCCCTCTATATACAAGAATATAACTACTATAATACTGCCCCCTATATACAAGAATATAACTACTATAATACTGCCCCCTATATACAAGAATATAACTACTATAATACTGCCCCCTATATACAAGACTAACTACTATAATACTGCCCCTATATACAAGAATATAACTACTATAATACTGCCCCTATATACAAGAATATAACTACTATAATACTGCCCCCTATATACAAGAATATAACGACTATAATACTATAATAATACTATAATACTATAATACGGTTTCCGCGTCAAAAAACGTGTAAAAAGCAGTTTTTATTTTATTTTTTTAACAGCGTAAACATTAAAAAAATGATGCTATTAATTTGTTATTACGGTTGCAATGATACCGAATGTGTGTATATTTTATGTATTGAGACTTTTATTTTAATTTTTATTGTAAAAAAATTGTTGTTTTTCTTTACTTTTTTTTATTTTTATACTTTAATGTCCTGGCATATATCTATATACTGATAGTACACAGGCAGTGGTTTGGAAATACCTAATATGCCCTAACAGAAAATATGGCCCTGGGGTTCTTCAATGGACCCTTGGCAGTCTGCCCATATATGGTATGTCACTGAATTGCGGCACAGGGTTTCCTCCTTCTAATTTACCCCTTGAATGCTGCGGTCAGCTTTGATTGCACCATTCAATGGAATAGCGGCGGAGATGAGAGCATTTCCACCGTTAGAGCGGGGCTGCGGCTGTGTAATACAGCCAGGGCCCCGGTCATGACAACAAGTGTGCGCGTGCGGTCAGCATGAGGTGATGCGGCCGGTGCTGCACTAATGAGCGGCGGTGCAGGCACTGAATACAGAGAGCATGGGGGTGTTTTGCAGTACGCCCGCCATGTTCTGTCTTCAGTGACGGCGCTCATTAGTGCAGCGCCGGCCGAATTACATCATGCTGACCGCACGCGCACACTTGTCAGGAGCGGGGCAATGGCTGTATTACACAACCGCAGCCCCGCTCTGACTACATTCATGTGTTACAATACTGAGCTGTGCGGCCGCACAGCTTAGTATCGAAATACATAAATTAACGGTATCAAACCACTTGTGGGTGCACGGCATCGAAATAGTATTGATATTTTGATGCATCGTGCAACCCTAGTAGGGACACCCCTCAACTGGTTACAGCTAGTTGTCAATTCATTTATACATTTTTTGGAGGAATAACAGAGGAATGGCACAACTTAGAATTCTAAAAAAATATGCTCCAGAATTGTTATTTCATGGGGAACACATGTATTTACTAAAACAGACATGTCAGGAGAGCTGTATGCAAGGGAATACATACCATAGAGGCAGACCATACGGCAGCTATAAAGGCCCGTGGAGAGAGGGGGTCCAGTCTTATTTGGTCCATGCCTTTTGCTGTTAGGTGGCAAGAACCTTTGACAACCCCCTCTCTAGAGGAACGTAGGGATGGAGCATTGCCCCAAGGGCCATGGAAAGAGGAGACAAACGAATACAACAATTATCTGGCAAGAGCATACATGTCATACAGACATATAGACTATGCAGCTGCTATGGGACCAAAAAGAGAGGGGGCCCAGTCTTGGTTGGCAAAAACCTATCTAGAACTCCCCTCCCCAGAGGAACTACAAAGTTACCAATCAAAGAGGTGAAGAATAGGCCCAAGGGTCGCACAAAGGTTGTGGAGGGGTAAACAAACACAAGGCCCTTCTGTCCTGGGTGGCAAAACCGGTCACCATACAGCAGGGCCGATTTTGTTGTTTGCAATGGGGCCTCCTCTCAGTCTTCCACTGACTGTATGGACACTTTTTGGGGTCTTCAGACCTTCTCAAAGTATTATCAGGACTCGACATTTCAGAATTGCCAAGAAGGCTAGCAACGTGTTCAGATGGTGTTGAAACTTCGAGGTTGTTCGTATGTGTCACTTGTTATATACGTTTTTGACATTTTTGTTTCCTTACAGAGAACAGAGAAGATGACGAATCCCCCAAGTGCCATCTCATCGTCCCTATGAAATATCTCATTATCATCCTACTGGTTGTCCTGGTTATCGCCCTGGTGATTGCTTCTGGCCTGATTGGTGAGTGCTATTCATTATTCAGCGGCATCTCCATTAAATTGTCAAGGATTAAATGTTTTACAAGGCACTTGAAAGGAAGAATAGAGACGGTTAGCGGCTTCTTTTTCATTAAGCAAAGCAAGTTGACCTTTCTCACCTTCATTGTCCGACGGCGCGATGAATGGCCGATGACTTGATAGCTTGTTTATCAGTGTATTAATGGCTTAATTGGACAGTAGACATTCATTATGTTGGATGAGTTTCATGCACTCTTCTACTTAGCGAACATTCACTGTCTAACTGTGTCTAATGTCTGGTCCCTGTGCAATTCCAGAGCGCATTAATCTTCCGCCGATCTCCTGCTCGGTTCACTCCAAAACAACGGCGTCTGTCTAGTGGGCATTTTAGAAAATGGACTGAGTATCGATCAGGCTTTAACACTGGACCTTTCATTTATTCATACTATAGTTCTGAAGAACCGAAAAAATCCAAAACTATATTAGAAATAGGCCTGAGAGGTTCCGCCATCTGATTGGTACCAAGACACACATTGGTGGGTCCAATGCAAAAATGTAATTTGTGCCCCCCCTGTAAGCATTTTTCCTCAACTAACGTAGCAGCAAAACTTAAAGTGAATCTTTACCTTTTGTCATCAAGTAATTTCAAGGCCCAAAATTCTATTCTAATTCATATCTTAATTTATCTTTTTAGCGGTCAGGGCTCCATTTTTCTAAAACGGCTCCAAATCCCCAGCATAGACATAGCTTCAAAATTTTATATGCTGGCTGCCTGCAGCCACCACTAGAGGGAGCTTACTGTGTTATTATTGAGTTTACTGTTTAACAGTATGCATTAAGCTGCTGAGCTCCCCCTAGTGGTGGCCACAGGCTACTAGTATGTTGTTTTTGAAATGTTTGTGTAAATCTGCTTTCTGGTGCTTGTTTTCCTTCCCACACCCTTTCCATGAGACTTGGTAGTGATGCAGTTCTTCCTGAAAAGGGAGTCCTGTATGGGTTCTTGCCAGCCAGAAGCAAAGAAGACGGGACCAACCAGGACTGTGCCCCTTTCTCTAAGATCCCCATAGGTCTCCATCTGGTATGTATGCCCCTGCCTAATAATCTTCTTTTTCTCTTTTTGTTGCTTGTAGTTCATTCTGTCCTCTCTATAATGGACATGAGCTCTCCATGCACTGACTTCCTGAGTTTGTGGTGGGCTTGTGCTTATACACAGCAGCCATTCTGACAAAGCAGAGCTGCAGCAGCCCGTCTCTTCCCATGAGTCACATGTATCAATGGAAGAAATTTTATCCAAGTCCATCACATATTTTTATTTTTTCTAGTTCACTACACGTGTCCTGGGAAGATACGCTGCCAATCCTCATCAAAGTGTATCCTGAAGTCCAAGCGTTGCGATGGAGTCTACGACTGTCCAGACGGAGATGATGAACTTAGATGTGGTAATCACAGTTTATTTCTTTGATCATTTTTCACATGAGAGTTTTTGATATTTTTCTTGAATTATTCGTTTCCACCAGGCAGATTTGCATCCTCTAGTGTGATAGAACTACAATTCAATTATTCTGATCATCTGGTCCCACAAAATCTGGATAGATTCTTAATAAATACTCAACTATATTTTACTACTACTTCTAGCAAAATTATTATTTTTTTATTTAAACTTTAAGGCCCCATGCACACGACCAAGTATATGGACCACATGTTGGCTGCTTTTCCCGGACCGAACACACTTCAGGGAGCCGGGCTCCTAGTCATAGTTATGCATGGCGCTGTGAGTCACTGCCTCCCCGCGGGAAAACTGTCCCGTACTGAAAACATGAAAACATGCTTCAGTACGGGACAGTAATCCCACGGGGGAGGCAGGGACACCTAGAGTCATACATAACTAAGACTAGGAGCCCGGCTCTGTAAACTGTGTTCGGTCCGGGAAATGCGGCCGACATGTGGTCTGTATATCAAGGGCCGAACACGGTCATGTGCATGGGGCCTAAACATTTAGACACTAATTATATTGTATTGAAAAGATTAGTGTAATCCTTTTAACCTGCTCTACTCCCAACTATTTGACTAGCCAAAAACATTCAACCACATGGCCTCCTGTCAGGGTGACCATATGTCAAATACATATGAATTTGTGTGCTATACCATTGACTGCCTCGGTACTACACAGACTTGTTTTAGGTCCCTCCCATCCAGGCAAGAGGAAGCATGAGATAGCACAAAAAAATCACGAAGTTTGCTAATAAAGACAAGGGGGAAAATATGTGTTATATGTTAAGAGTTATCTGTGTATTGGGCCGGAGGGTTGGTGGGTGCACTCAATAGCCCAGGCTAGGCTCAGTGTTGAACTGGGGTTCCTTAGGCCCACCAGAAAAAATGATTCTGAGGGCCCAACCTCTATTTATATAGAACACGTACATGTCTACACATAGGAGAGATCATCAATTAGGTTAAATAGATTAATTGTGAATCATCCCAAAAGAAATAGACCCTAGTGGTTGGTTCCAAAGTCGACTCCGAAAGCGGTTGTCTTCTGTTGGACCTTTGGGGCCCATTCTTGTTTCTGAGTCTGGGCCCACTGGAGGATCCCCCGGTATTTTGATGGGTCAGTCTAACCCTGGATAGGTCTAATTCAGAGTTACACTGAAACTAAACTTTTAATGAGATGGTAACAGCATTTGTAAAATATGTTGTAGTGCGACTGAGTGGACGGAACGGCGTGCTGCAGGCCTATGCTGCTGGCTCCTGGAGAACCGTCTGTTATGATGGATGGAGAAGCTTGTATGGGAATTTGACATGTAAGCAATTAGGGTTTTCAAGGTAATAAGGATTCAAGTTATATACGTGATTGTTTCATTTATAAAATGGTTGAATCTGTCTGAAGAGTGGGGTGACTGGCGAGGAAACATCTATCTGCTACATTCGGGCACTGGGCCCTACTTATTTAATTACACTTACTAATCGACACCTTCTTTTTCCCTTTTCCTGATCGCTTTACTGCTGCAGTAAAGGAAATATTATGCTTGCTCTGGGGTTGCTATGGTAGCCTCAACAGAACACATTCTGAGTGAAGGTCACATGACATGACTGTAAGGCCCCATGAACAACCAAGACCGTACCTTTATATGCCTCCGATTCATATAGAGGTTTTTATGTCGGATGAATCTGACTAAAAAAATGGTGACATGCTCCATCGGATGCCATACTATGGAGATATTCTCGGAGGATAAGCCCATAATACGGGGCTGCACAGCGGCACCATACGGTGGCACATAGAGTCATTTTGGCTTCGTAGTACGAAGTTACAGAGAGTCCGTGTGCCTCCGTACCGCCTAGCAGTTCCCTATGCAGAAGGCCTTGGCATACTAGTCAACTGTACCGGTGGTTTAAGCTAATTTGTATCAAAAAGGGGCATTGCTGCCTTTTTTTGGATGCATTTCTGGCAGAATGGGACTAGGTAGAGGGAGGTATATCGAAAATTGTACAAAAATTGCACCAGAAAAAAGTGAGAAAAATGGGCGTGATCAAGCTGTAAATGTAGCGTCATTTGGCAAAGGCGCAAACTCGTGACGCAAATGTATGGCTACTCATAGAAGTAGTAAAAATAAATTCAAACAAGTCGTGTACTTTTTAATTAATTTGGTGCAATTCTCGCCAACTACCCTCTCCAATATCATTGGTGCAAAATAGTCCATTATTAATAAATGAGGGCCATTGAAGTCGGCTATAGACATGAGGCTTTAACCCTGCTGTCAGGTGCATCACTGATCGATCATCTGACTATAGAATTATAAACATTTATGACTATATAAGGGCAAAAAATGGCAGATGTTGTGGAGCTCATCATACCATAAACTTCATGTTACACACAACTACTGGTTGAATAAAAAAGTTTTGGAAGAAACTTTACCAGATTAATGTCTGACACTTGAGAAACACAATCAAAACCATTCATCTACGCCAACATTTATCTAATGTCTATGGAGAGCTTTTAGTTATTCCCCAAAATTTGCTCTAACAATAATTAAAAAAATAAAAATAAGATTATGGGTGGCACTACCCAAATCTGATACTTCATAGGCGATTTTTTTTTATTTTTATATAATACTTCAAGTCCATGTCGACATTTAGACATTTTATTTTATCAAAAATAATTTTAAATAATTTACTGATTCATTTTTTTGTATATCTTAAATGATAAAATTCTGTTTGCCTGCAGTCACCACTAGGGGGAGCTCAGGAGCTTACTATATATTGTTATACATTGAACTTAATACTAAAATAGTATACAGTAACAGGTGTTGCTAAATAACAATTAATAATTTGGCTTATTTCGCTGTTTTTTTTAACACTTCCTTAGCATTTTTTGTTTTTTTATTTCTAATTTTGATTTGATTTGCACTCATTTGCTCTGCCTTTACTTTGTAGTTTTGTAAGCACCGGCTCTGTAGCAGAAGCAGCTGTAGAGGAACAGTTTAGACGAGAGTTTGTGTCTATAACAAAATCTTCAAATCCGGACATGCGGGAAACACTACTGCAGCAGATTATACAGGGAAAGTAAGTATTCATGACTGTCTCACAGCATAAAGTACCAATATTATATTCTGGAGGAAGGGGGGTCAATAGTTTTTGCTGACTTGCTAACAGTCCCCATTTAGGGGGACTGACCCACAAACAGTAGTTTGTGCAACTTTTGCATTAAAAGGGGAGTTTCTGCCAGTTGTGGGGGCATTACCGGGGGCAGAATGAGGTTTTGCCCAATCAGTTTGATATTACAAAAAATGTCTGATCAGTGGGCGAAAGAGATATTTATTTTTTCAATAAGAAGATCTATCAGGGTGTTTGGCGCGTCTTTCTAATTAGTTTTTATTAAAAAATTATTTTTACTTTTTGAGATACAGCTGCTTTGTATACAGAACAGCTGCATCTAGCGCTGAATCCTGTATCCGTTAGTTCAGCGGGACTGACGGGTTCAGTGTCAGCGGGTCATTCATGTCTCTAACACCTAGGATCCACCTGTAATCCATCACGTCTAAATTCATAATTTAGATGTGATCAGTAACAGCTCGATCATGCAGGACCTGCTGACACTGAATCCGTCAGTCCTGCTGACGATTCAGCACCAGTTACAGCTGCTCTGTATACAGCATACAAAGCAGGTGCATCTCAAAAAGTAAAAATAATTTTTAATAAAAACGAATTAAAAAGTTGCACCAAACACACTGATAGACCTTTTTATTAAAAAATAAATAAAAAAATAAAATCACTTTCGAAGGAGTACATAGAATTTAAGATAGATGAATTTAGTCTGGCTGAGTAGACTGGTTGTCAATAAATTCTGTATTTCCCTACAGCACAGTTCACCCATTCTTCTTTTTCTAGAGAATACTGCTCCTCGGGAAATGTCACTACAGTAAAGTGTGTGGGTGAGTACTGGGGAGGTGGGTGTAGGTGAGTACTGGGGAGGTGGGTGGTTGTGTACTGGGGCGGTGGGTGGGTGAGTACTGGGGAGGTGGGTGTAGGTGAGTACTGGGGAGGTGGGTGGTTGTGTACTGGGGAGGTGGGTGGGTGAGTACTGAGGAGGTGGGTATAGGTGAGTACTGTTGTGAACTGGGGAGGTGGTGTGGGTGAGTACTGGGGAGGTGGGTGTGGGTGAGTACTGGGGAGGTGGGTGTGGGTGAGTACTCGGGAGGTGGGTGTAGGTGAGTACTCGGGAGGTGGGTGTAGGTGAGTACTGGGGAGGTGGGTGTAGGTGTGTACTCGAGAGGTGGGTGTAGGGGAGTACTGGAGAGGTGGGTGTTGGTGAGTACTGGGGAGGTGGGTGTAGGTGAGTACTGGGGAGGTGGGGGTAGGTGAGTACTGGGGAGGTGTGTGTGGGTGAGTACTGGGGAGGTGGTTGTGGGTGAGTACTGGGGAGGTGGTTGTGGGTGAGTACTGGGGAGGTGGTTGTGGGTGAGTACTGGGGAGGTGGGTGTAGGTGAGTACTGGGGAGGTGGGTTTAGGTGAGTACTGGGGAGGTGGGTGTAGGTGAGTACTGGGGAGGTGGGTGAGTACTGGGGAGGTGGCTGTAGGTGAGTACTGGAGAGGTGGGTGTAGGGGAGTACTGGAGAGGTGGGTGTAGGTGAGTACTGGGGAGGTTGGTGTAGGTGAGTACTGGGGAGGTTGGTGTAGGTGTGTACTGGAGAGGTGGGTGTAGGGGAGTACTGGAGAGGTGGGTGTAGGGGAGTACTGGAGAGGTGGGTGTAGGTGAGTACTGGGGAGGTGGGTGTAGGGGAGTACTGGAGAGGTGAGTGTAGGGGAGTACTGGAGAGGTGGGTGTAGGTGAGTACTGGGGAGGTGGGTGTAGGTGAGTACTGGGGAGGTGGGTGTTGGTGAGTACTGGAGAGGTGGGTGTAGGGGAGTACTGGAGAGGTGGGTGTGGGTAAGTACTGGGGAGGTGGGTGTAGGTGAGTACTGGGGAGGTGGCTGTAGGTGAGTACTGGAGAGGTGGGTGTAGGTGAGTACTGGGGAGGTGGGTGTAGGTGAGTACTGGGGAGGTGGCTGTAGGTGAGTACTGGAGAGGTGGGTGTAGGGGAGTACTGGAGAGGTGGGTGTAGGTGAGTACTGGGGAGGTGGGTGTAGGTAAGTACTGGGGAGGTGGGTGTAGGTGAGTACTGGGAAGGTGGGTGTAGGTGTGTACTGGAGAGGTGGGTGTAGGGGAGTACTGGAGAGGTGGGTGTAGGTGAGTACTGGGGAGGTTGGTGTAAGTGAGTACTGGGGCCGTGGGTGTGGGTGACTATTGGTGGGGGGGCTGTAGGTGAGTACTGGGGAGGTGAGTGTAGGTGAGTACTGGGGAGGTGGGTGTAGGTGAGTACTGGGTTGCTAAGGAGAGGGGAGATAGTTTTAAATGTTTTGGAACAACTTGACTATTTGACTAGGGAACTTAACCCAAAAATATTTATTATTTTTGTTTTTTTTAGAAAAATCTGATTACTAATGCAGGAGAGATGGTGAATGACAGGGTGTGACTGCTGCTAAGCGGCTTTTACCTTATTTGCTGTTGGTTTATTGCCAATACAGTTTTCAGCTGAACATCATGTCTGACTGTCTGGTTGCTATGGAGACAGTTAATAACAACTTCAGCCTTTCATATGGTGTTGTTAAGCCAAAGGCATAGCTGCACCCGGGGCCACGATTAAGTTTGGTGTCCCCCCACTAATTAATATAACATAACTTTTTGTGTGTTTTCTTTTTTCTATCAGTAAGGTTTGATAACTTTAGTAATAGTGCCCCTAGAGAGTTAGATAATCCCCTTTTGTGCTACCTACATAGTAATCCCTCGCTCTGTGCCCCCACACAGTAGTAATGTTCATATATACATAAATACAATACAACCACAAACACAGCTCAGTTGAGAGATCATTTGCAAAGTCACGTTAACCCCTGCCATATAAGTTTGTACGGCATGAAACTACAGTACTGATTAGTCAGAAACATTTACATTTAGTGACTCACAGGTGACATTTATTCAGATTGCTGTTGTTCTCTTTTCTTCTTTCTCTCCCTCTGGTCCAGACCTCCATGACGACGTTAAGGATCTGCCAAGCACAGCTTCTGTATCCACGCCCATAGGTAATCAGTCTGCACCTGCTTCTATGTCTGTGAGACTGACTCCATCTTCCACCACTCAGGATGGCAGGCTTAGGAGTGGGAGAGCCTATCACAGCCTGGCCAGACGGAGCTAGCTCCCGCCCTCTGTCTATTTATACCTGCCTTTCCTGTTCCTCCTTGCTTGTGATTTTTCTCTGTTGGTTTCCTGACCCTGCTGCAGCTTCTTGAACTACTTGTCCCTGCTTCGTATTGACCCTGGCTTACTGACTACTCTTCTGCTCTGCGTTTGGTACCTCGTACACTCCTGGTTTGACTCTGCTTGTTCACTACTCTCTGCTCTGCGTTTGGCACCTCGTACTCTCCTGGTTTGACTCGGCTCGTTTACTACTCTTGTTGCTCACTGTGTTGCCGTGGGCAACTGCCCCGTTTCCCTTTGTTCTGTGTTTCCTTGTCTGGTTGTCTGTCGTGCACTTACTGAGTGTAGGGACCGTCGCCCAGTTATACCCCGTCGCCTAGGGCGGGTCGTTGCAAGTAGGCAGGGACTGAGTGGCGTGTAGATTAGGGCTCACTTGTCTGTTTCCCTATCCCTGTCATTACAGACGACTTCTGCCGACCACAACTAACCTCTGCAGCGTTTGCCCCTCAGAGGTGGCAAACTTTTCCATAATATCCGCAGCTTTCAACACAAAATCCTGATTGTGCCACACACTACACCTTTGAATATATTGCCACACACTGTGCCCCTGAATACAAGCAATATCACACACACTATGTCTCCTGAAAACAATTTAAAAAAGTGCCACATGCTGTGCCACCTGAAAATAGTGCCATAGGCTGTGCCCTTTTAAAATAAAGTGCTAAATACACAGTGCCTGCTAAACGCTGTGCCCCCTGAGAAGTGACACAAGCTTTGCCCTATGCAAATAAAGCGCCACACATACACGCTGTGCCCCATGCAAATAAATCACCACATACACTCTGCCCCCTGTAGAGAGTGCCATGCTGTGCCTCCTGTAGGTATTGCCACATAGTGCCTCCTGTAGATATTTCCACACAGTGCCCCCTGTAGATAGAGCCACACACTCCTTCTGCAGATAGTGCCACACAGTCTCATGTAGATATTGCCACAGTGTCATCTGTAGAAATTATCACGCACAGTACCCCCTGTAGATAGTGCTGCACAGTGCCCCATAGATATTTCCACACAGTGCCCCCTGTAGATAGTGCCACACAGTCCCATGTAGATCATGGAGATAGTGCCTCACAGTGTCATCTGTAGAAATTTTCACAAACAGTACCTCCTGTAGATAATGCCACACAGTTCCCCTGATCACAAGAAAGCGCCAAATGGTGGGGCAGGGAACTAATTGTTCCCTTGCACCTTCCAGCGCGAGTTAGGCTGTTCAATTGTATCCGAGTCCTAAGGACGCAAATACAATAGAGTGCAGGGGGGACCGGGTCGGGATCCCGATTCTGCGGCTGGCTCCCCCCTGTCCTCCATTCTAGTTGTGCCTGCCCCCCTAGCTAGGCCCTTGTACTAAGCCACATGTCCCTAGTAACCAGTCTGTGTCAGGTTTTTAACTCAAGGCTGAGTTCTCAAATAATCTGACACCATTGGGGTCAAGAGGACTTGTCAGGAATCAATTACACTTTTCTTTATCATATACTGTGTAATAAATCAGATTTTTTTTTTTTTTATAAAATGTAGGTGGTCTTTATAAATATTGTCTACTCTTTTATTTTGTGTGTGTTTTTAGTGGTCTTTTGCAGTTTATTTTAACATAAAAACAGTTAAAGGTCATTTAAACGGGGACTCCACCCAGGAGTTTGAAATTCTGATCAGATATTTGTGAGGTCTACCGTACTAGAACGCCTCTTATATGATCTCATCTTGAACTGCTGACAACTATTTCAAACACTTTGTCACAGCCCCTCCCCATTACCAGTATAACACAATAGTAATTTAATGGTCTTTACGACTGCCTCTACAATTAAACCAGTCCCATTTAATAGTGGGGGTCCTTGGGCCCACTAGAAGACAGGATTCTGAGGGTCACTCTCCATCCATACAGAAAATGTGCGCATCCCCTTTTAGTTACATCATAATCTTTGTCGCTGTCTATGTATACACAGGAGATATCATCCATAAAGTCTAATTGGTTATTTGTGAATTGTCCCATATCAAAAAGACCCTAGTGATAAGTGAATGGCTCCAAAGTCACCTCCAAATGGGGTTGTCTTCTGCTGGACCTTGTGGGACTGTCAGATCCTGGGCCGACCGGAGGATCGTCTGGTACCCTGGTGCGCCACTCTGACCCTGCCTTGTATTGATATCACTCCTCCTCTCCCTCCCGGTTCCTTCGGTGCCCTGTATTGCCATTTCTCCGCATCACTAATTCGTCTATTTACTTGCAGTTTGTGGAAATCGACCCAGTTATTCCTCATCGACGCGTATCGTGGGTGGGAACGTTTCGGCAGAGGGACAGTGGCCTTGGCAAGCCAGTCTGACATTCCAGGGTATACACCTGTGTGGTGGCTCACTCATCAGCCCCCAATGGATAGTTACAGCAGCTCACTGTGTATACGAGTAAGTGCACCAAGTTGTGTTAATCAATTGACTGACCTGGCATTTTAAAGGGGAACTCCACTAAAAACCAAAGCTTTACCTATTTTATGTGTGTTCTGTTTGGTAGGGAGTGGTCCATATATGTTCAGCCATGGCATAGCCACTGTTGCTACAAACATAATATTCCCCTGAATCTCAACTCCTGCTGTCATTGAATGAAAACATTCTAATTTACCTCCTCTCATTTAGCGGGCATTATTTCTAGGCTGATATCTACTAAGGGCACACTATCTGTATATGGCACTTTGCAGACTATTATATTCATTAGTGCTTTGAATGATCTGCCTGGCGCTATTTACTGTGGGGCACTTTAGAAGGGCACTATCTATATGATACAATATGTGTTTTTTAATCAGTCACGGTATGGCAGTATTATTCACTCACTATATGGTGAAATGGTGGTAATATTTAGTCAATTAGCAGCGGTATTAATCAGTATCTGTATGGTGCTAGTATTTAGTCATGGCATGGTAGTCTTATTTAGTCCCCATATAGTAGTCTTAATTAGTCACTAGGTGGTAGCAATATCTTGTAGTTGTATGTTGGTATTATTTGGTTCTTGTATGTTGGTATCAGTTGGTCTTGTAGGTTGGTAATATTTGGTCATGTATGGTGGTAGTATTTGGTCTTGCATTGTGGTATTATTTTGGTTCTTGTATGGTGGTATTATTTGCTTCTTGTATAGTGGTATTATTTGGTCTTGCATTGTGATATTATTTGGTTCTTATATGGTGGTATTATTTGTTTCTTGCATTGTGGTATTATTTGGTCTTGTATGGTGGCATTATTTGGTACTTGTATGGTGGTAGTATTTGGTCTTGCATTGTGGTATTATTTTGGTTCTTGTATGGTGGTATTATTGGGTTCTTGCATGGGGGTATTATTTGGTTCATGTATGGTGGTATTATTTGGTTCTTATATGGTGGTATTATTTGGTCTTGTATGGTGGTATTATTTGTTTCATGCATGGTGGTATTATTTGGTCCTGTATGGTGGTATTATTTGGTTCCGGTATGGTGGTATTATTTGGTTCATGCATTGTGGTATTATTTGGTTCCTGTATGGTGGTATTATTTGGTCTTTTATGGTGGTATTATTTGGTTCATGTATGGTGGTATTATTTGGTTCATGTATGGTGGTATTATTTAGTTAATCTATGGTGGTATTATTTGGTTCATGTATGGTGGTATTATTTGGTTTATGTATGGTGGTATTATTTGGTTCATGTATGGTGGTATTATTTGGTCATGTATGGTGGTATTATTTGGTCTTGTATGGTGCTATTATTTGATCTTGTATGGTGGCATTATTTGGTTCCTGTATGGTGGCATTATTTTGTTCCTGTATGGTGGTATTATTTGGTCTTTTATGATGGTATTATTTGGTCTTGTATGGTGGTATTATTTGCTTCATGTATGGTGGTATTATTTGGTCTTGTATGGTGGTATTATTTGGTTCCTGTATGGTGGTATTATTTGGTTCCTGTATGGTGGTATTATTTGGTCTTTTATGGTGGTATTATTTGGTTCATGTATGGTGGTATTATTTGGTTCATGTATGGTGGTATTATTTGGTTCATGTATGGTGGTATTATTATTTGGTCATGTATGGTGGTATTATTTGGTCTTGTATGGTGCTATTATTTGATCTTGTATGGTGGCATTATTTGGTTCCTGTATGGTGGCATTATTTTGTTCCTGTATGGTGGTATTATTTGGTCTTTTATGATGGTATTATTTGGTCTTGTATGGTGGTATTATTTGCTTCATGTATGGTGGTATTATTTGGTCTTGTATGGTGGTATTATTTGGTTCCTGTATGGTGGTATAATTTGGTTCATGTATGGTGGTATTATTTGTTTCTTGCATGGTGGTATTATTTGGTTCCTGTATGGTGGTATTATTTGGTCTTTTATGGTGGTATTATTTGGTTCATGTATGGTGGTATTATTTGGTTCATGTATGGTGGTATTATTTGGTTCATGTATGGTGGTATTATTTGGCTCATGTATGGTGGTATTTTTTGGTCTTGTATGGTGCTATTATTTGATCTTGTATGGTGGTATTATTTGGTTCCTGTATGGTGGTATTATTTGGTCTTGCATGGTGGTATTATTTGGTTCCTGTATGGTGGCATTATTTTGTTCCTGTATGGTGGTATTATTTGGTCTTTTATGATGGTATTATTTGGTCTTGTATGGTGGTATTATTTGGTTCATGTGTGGTGGTATTATTTGGTTCCTGTATGGTGGTATTATTTGGTTCCTGTATGGTGGTGTTATTTGGTTCTTGTATGATGGTATTATTTGTTTTTTGTACGGTTCTTATATGGTGGTATAATTGGTCCCTGTATGATGGTATTATTTGGTCTTGTATGGTGGTATTATTTGGTCTTGTATGGTGGTATTATTTGGTCTTGTATGGTGGTATTATTTTTTTTTGTACGGTTCTTGTATGGTGGTATTATTTGGTTCTTATATGGTGGTATTATTTGCTTCTTGTATAGTGGTATTATTTGGTCTTGCATTGTGATATTGTTTGGCTCTTATATGGTGGTATTATTTGTTTCTTGCATGGATGTATTATTTGGTTGATATATGGTGGTATTATTTGGTTCATGTATGGTGGTATTATTTGGTTTATGTATGGTGGTATTATTTGGATCATGTATGGTGGTATTATTTGGTCCTGTATGGTGGTATTATTTGGTTCATGTATGGTGGTATTATTTGGTTCATGTATCGTGGTATTTGTTGGTCCTGTATGGTGGTATTATTTGGTTTATGTATGGTGGTATTATTTGGTTTATATATGGTGATATTATTTGGTTCATGTATGGTGGTATTATTTGGTTCATGTATGGTGTTATTATTTGGTAACTGTATGGTAGTATTATTTGGTTCATGTATGGTGGTATTATTTGGTCTTGTATGGTGGTATTATTTGGTTTATGTATGGTGGTATTATTTGGTTTATGTATGGGGGTATTATTTGGTTTATGTATGGGGGTATTATTTGGTTCATGTATGGTGGTATTATTTGTTTCTTCTATGGTGATATTATTTGGTTCCTGTATTGTGGTATTATTTGGTTCATAAATGGTGGAATTATTTGGTTCATGTATGGTGGTATTATTTGGTTCTTGCATGGTGGTATTTGGTTCATGTATGATGGTATTATTTGGTCCTGGATGGTGGTATTATTTGGTTTATATATGGTGGTATTATTTGGTTCATGTATGGTGGTATTATTTGGTTCATGTATGTTGGTAATATTTGGTTCATGTATGGTGGTATTATTTGGTTCATGTATGTTGGTAATATTTGGTTCATGTATGGTGGTATTATTTGGTTCATGTATGCTGGTATTATTTGGTTCTTGCATGGTGGTATTATTTGATTCATGTATGGTGGTATTATTTAGTTAATCTATGGTGGTATTATTTGGTTCATGTATGGTGGTATTATTTGGTTCATGTATGGTGGTATTATTTGGTTCATGTATGGTGGTATGTTCATCACTGCTAAAATGAAAAATCATCAACTACCTCTAAAACATTAGCAAAAGTAGCGGGGGATCTCCATACATATTGCATTCACCTGAAAGTAATTTTTGTTTAATCCAGTTGCTATAACTGCCCTGATATATTAATACCACTATTAACTTAATGGAGTGCGTTCAGTGCCTGTGCTCAGAGCAGCGTTAGCTGTAAATAGGGTCCTGCTCCCCCTCCCACATTTGCTAACTGTGCATTTTAAAAAGTGTTTTAAAACAAAATATTTTTCATATTTCCACGTTTTCAGATAGCAATGCTGCCCCCTCCTCCATCACCCCCTCACTCACTCCTTCATCACCCCCTCTTTCCTCCATCGACCCCTCTCTCCTCCATCACCCTCTCTCTCCTCCATCAACCCTTCTCTCCTCCATCAACCCCTCTCTCCTCCATCACCCCCTCTCTCCTCCATCACCCCCTCTCTCCTCCATCAACCCTTCTCTCCTCCATCACCCCCTCTCTCCTCCATCAACCCCTCTCTCCTCCATCACCCCCTCTCTCCTCCATCACCCCTCTCTCCTCCATCAACCCTTCTCTCCTCCATCACCCCCTCTCTCCTCCATCAACCCCTCTCTCCTCCATCACCCCTCTCTCCTCCATCAACCCCTCTCTCCTCCATCACCCCCTCTCTCCTCCATCACCCCCTCTCTCCTCCATCAACCCTTCTCTCCTCCATCACCCCCTCTCTCCTCCATCAACCCCTCTCTCCTCCATCACCCCCTCTCTCCTCCATCACCCCTCTCTCCTCCATCAACCCTTCTCTCCTCCATCACCCCCTCTCTCCTCCATCAACCCCTCTCTCCTCCATCAACCCTTCTCTCCTCCATCAACCCTTCTCTCCTCCATCACCCCCTCTCTCCTCCATCAGCCCCTCTCTGTTCCATCACCCCCTCTCTCCTCCATCACCCCCTCTCTCCTCCATCAACCCCTCTCTCCTCCATCAACCCCTCTCTCCTCCATCAACCCCTCACTCCTCCATCACCTTCTCTCTCCTCTCTCTACTTTTAATCCTCACTCCTTTTTCGCATATACAGATTCTGTCTAGAAATACCAAATTCAGAATCCTTTGCTTTAATTGAAATGTCATCGGAGGCTTATCTAACACGGCCAAGACAACTGCGCAGAAGATTCTTACGTGCCTCAATATCTTACACTTCCAGCCTCCTTTCATTTAAAGCCCTTGTTCTGTAAAGGGCACAAAAACTATTGATGTTGCTGACGTTGTAATGCGGCACAAGAGCCGAGTTTGTCAGATGTAGCAGAGCTGAGTTTGTCAGATGTAGTCCAGCTAAATCTGTCAGATGTAGTCGAGCAGAGTCTACCATTCGGCACAAATTAGGGTAGTATTATTATTAGGCTAGATTCACATGAGCGTTTCTGTTTTGCGCACGGAAAAAAATGCATTTTTGCATGCGTTTTTTACGCGCGTATGTCATGCGCTTTTTACATCTGCAAAAAAAACTGAAGGAGTTTTTTTTCCCTCATCATTTCTTTAGCAACTGGTGCATGAATCATGGACAGCCGTCCGTTGTTTTCACGCACCCATTGACGGACACATGCTGCGTGAAAAACAACGCATGTCTGAATGGCCCCATTGAATTACATAGGTTTGTGTGACGGCCGTTGTTTTAATGTCGGTAACACGGACTTACAACACGCTCGTGTGAATCAGACCTTAGGCCTCATGCACACGACCGTAGCCATGTGCACTGCCGTGATTTTCGGGTCGGCCGGCCGCAGAGTGCAAATCACGGGCCATGCACATGGCACAGGCCATTATTTCCTATGAGCCCGGACCACAGAACACGGCCGTAATAAGACATGTCCGTTCTTTCTGTGGTCCAGGCTCCTGGGCCATACACGGACCGTGAAAACAACGGTCGTGTGCATGGGCCCATAGGAATGAATGGGTCTGCAATTCTCCCATGGATTTTAGGGGTGCTTTCTGCGGTTTTACAGAGGATTCATCCCAGTGAGTGATCTCTATGCCCCAGCCATTCAACCCTGCTACATGTGTACATTATAAATACCTAAAGATCGGAGTCTGACACACCAAATATCAATTAAAAATATATAAATTTATTGAATCAGATAAAAAAAATAACATAACAAACACACTCATGAACATACTCATGTAATATATGAACGACTTCTCAAAGGGCTGATTTTTACATGTATTGTATTTATAATTTGTGGACACGTAATTGTTCTAAAAAACAGTGGTCATCAAACTGTTGCAAAACTGAAAATCCCAGCATGCTCTGAGAGCCTCAGGCTGCAGGGCTCCTATAAGGCTATGTTGACACGCTAAACTAAAAATGGCTGTAAAATACAGAGCTGTTTTCAAGGGAAACAGCCCCTAATTTTCAGCCGTTTTTTAACCTTTGGGTAAGTTCACACAGAGTTTTTTGACACGGAAACCGCGTCGGAAAACGCGCCAAAAAAACGCCAAAAATGCCTCCCGTCTCGCAGGAAAAAGAACCCAGCCTAAGGGTATATTCACACGCTTAACCAAAAACTTCTGAAAATACGGAGCTGTTTTCAAGGGAAAACCGCTCCTGATTTTTAGACGTTTTTTAAGCCACTTTTGATTTTCGCTGCGTTTTTTACGGGCGTTTTTGGAGCTGTTTTCAATAGAGTCTATGAAAAACGGCTCCAAAAACGTCCCAAGAAGTGACCTGCATTTCTTTCTTGCAGCCATTTTTTTACCGCGTATGCCGTGCAGCCTTTGCATTTTTGATTGACAGGCAACTGAGTGTGGCTTAGCTAGGAACTAGTGTTTTGTGTTCCTGGTTTCCTATTGTAATAAGAGATATGGGGGAGAGCTCCTGCTGCAGCCAGTTGCCTTTCAGCCAGACAGAGGTTTAAGAAAAAGTGTGGGGAATGATGGCTGACTTTCTGGGTCATATATATACATTGATTAATTAAAATGAGGTTCACATTATGGAATCTGCACATTATAACTAACTATAAATCTCAATATGACATTACTTTATTGAGCCTTCTCTTCCTTGATTTACAGCTTGTATTTTCCAGATTCATGGAGTGTGCAGGTTGGGCTGGTGAATCAACCTCTGGAACCTTCAACTAATTCTGTTCTGGTTGAAAAGATCATATACCACAGGAAATACAAATCAAGCTCCATGTCCAATGACATTGCCCTCATTAAATTGGCTGCACCCTTTACTTTCAATGGTAGGTTGTGGTGGTCTTACCTGGTATTTGTCGCGCTGTGTCATAAAGAATGAATGAGGGTTGTATTTTTCTAGAAAAACTCTTTACTCATCTTGCTGGATGGAATGGTTGGATGGCACAGCAGAGGGGACGCTCTCCTCCAATTAGCATTAACAACAGATTGGGGGTGGGGGTTACAGCTGGTGGTGTCAGTACCCCCTGTTTTAGTGGCATCACATAGACGCTCTATTTAACATAAAACAGATCGCAGCAAACTATTCCACAATTACTTACCATTCCGGAGGACCAGGACATGTCCATACATTACACATTTATCCATTGATTTTAATAGTCACTGTGTAATACTTAATTTCACCTGTGGTGGCGATGTAGGGAGAATTAAACACTTGCTGCTGGGTTTCCCCACAGATTATAGCTGATCAAAAGGGGTCATAGCAGGAAACCCTGTGATCAGCATATAATCGGGAGACCCTTCTAACAAAAAGGCATTGTCCAAAATAGAGTACTCCTTAATGCTTAAATAAAAATGTTTTACTGTATTGTTGCCAGTTTTATTATAAAAAAATTCTCACTGGACAGTAAAATAAGTATATAATAATAATAATAATATAATAATAACAATAATAAAAATAATAATACAAATAATATAATAATAATAATAATAATAATAATAATAATAATAATAAAAATAATAATAATACAAATAATAATAATAATTATAATATATAGTTAGTGGGTGACCCTGATAATAAATTATATAAACCTTCCTATAGTAACCATAGCAGCTGCATCACACAGAGGTAGAAAGCTTTGTGTCATTTACGTTAACATAGTAGTTAATGTGAATTGCTCTGTGCAATCAATGCAGGTTAATTAAAAAATCTCAAATAACTAAAAGAAAAAAACACACATATGAGCTGAAATAATGACAACTACAGCAAAAACAAGAAAAAAATCGAGAAGAAATATTTTAAAATACAAAAACACTTCCCAGTTTATAAATTGATTTAATCTAAATTAAAAACTTAAATACGCTACTTGACATTATTTATCTTTTACTGCTCCTGAGTTACAGCCTGTATTATACTCCAGAGCTGCACTCACTATTCTGCTGGTGGAGTCACTGTGTACATATATTACATTACTTATCCTGTACTGATCCCGAGTTACATCCTGTATTATACTCCAGAGCTGCACTCACTATTCTGCTGGTGGAGTCACTGTCTACATACACTACATTACTTATCCTGTACTGATCCTGAGTTACATCCTGTATTATACTCCAGAGCTGCACTCACTATTCTGCTGGTGGAGTCACTGTGTACATACACTACATTACTTATCCTGTACTGATCCTGAGTTACATCCTGTATTATACTCCAGAGCTGCACTCACTATTCTGCTGGTGGAGTGTGTACATACATTACATTACTTATCCTGTACTGATCCTGAGTTACATCCTGTATTATACTCCAGAGCTGCACTCACTATTCTGCTGGTGGAGTCACTGTGTACATACACTACATTACTTATCCTGTACTGATCCTGAGTTACATCCTGTATTATACTCCAGAGCTGCACTCACTATTCTGCTGGTGGAGTCACTGTGTACATACACTACATTACTTATCCTGTACTGATCCTGAGTTACATCCTGTATTATACTCCAGAGCTGCACTCACTATTCTGCTGGTGGAGTGTGTACATACATTACATTACTTATCCTGTACTGATCCTGAGTTACATCCTGTATTATACTCCAGAGCTGCACTCACTATTCTGCTGGTGGAGTCACTGTGTACATACACTACATTACTTATCCTGTACTGATCCTGAGTTACAGTCTGTATTATACTCCAGAGCTGCACTCACTATTCTGCTGGTAGAGTCACTGTGTACATACATTACATTACTTATCCTGTACTGATCCTGAGTTACAGCCTGTATTATACTCCAGAGCTGCTCTCACTATTCTGCTGGTGGAGTCACTGTATACATACATTACATTACTTATCCTGTACTGATCCTGAGTTACATCCTGTATTATACTCCAGAGCTGCACTCACTATTCTGCTGGTGGAGTCACTGTGTACATACGTTACATTACTTATCCTGTACTGATCCTGAGTTACATCCTGTATTATACTCCAGAGCTGCACTCACTATTCTGCTGGTGGAGTCACTGTGTACATACATTACATTACTTATCATGTACTGATCCTGAGTTACATTCTGTATTATACTCCAGAGCTGCACTCACTATTCTGCTGGTGGGGTCACTGTGTACATACATTACTTATCCTGTACTGATCCTGAGTTACAGCCTGTATTATACTCCAGAGCTGCACTCACTATTCTGCTGGTGGAGTCACTGTGTACATACATTACATTACTTATCCTGTACTGATCCTGAGTTATATCCTGTATTATACTCCAGAGCTGCACTCACTATTCTGCTGGTGGAGTCACCGTGTACATACATTACATTACTTATCCTGTACTAATCCTGAGTTACATTCTGTATTATACTCGAGAGCTGCACTCACTATTCTGCTGGTGGAGTCACTCTGTACATACATTACTTATCCTGTACTAATCCTGAGTTACATTCTGTATTATACTCGAGAGCTGCACTCACTATTCTGCTGGTGGAGTCACTGTGTACATACATTACTTATCCTGTACTAATCCTGAGTTACATTCTGTATTATACTCCAGAGCTGCACTCACTATTCTGCTGGTGGAGTCACTGTGTACATACATTACATTACTTATCCTGTACTGATCCTGAGTTACATCCTGTATTATACTCCAGAGCTGCACTCACTATTCTGCTGGTGGAGTCACTGTGTACATACATTACTTATCCTGTACTAATCCTGAGTTACATTCTGTATTATACTCGAGAGCTGCACTCACTATTCTGCTGGTTGCTATTGGAAATAGACAACTTGTTGGTCCGGGGGGACCCTTTATAATTGGCTTACTGTAAAGGGACTTTTCTAACAAGTAGGGCTTGTCCAAAGTGGAAAACCACTTTTAGCTACACCTCTGCTCTCCATCATCCTGAAAATTAGACAATAGGAAGAAGTCTGCCTGTAATATGGACATCATCTTTGAGAAAACAATTACACAAAGGAACACTTTGATTTTGCCCTTACACAGCTTCAAGCCCATAGGGAAGGTCCTCTACAGCAGTGGTGATCGCCTTCCCTTGGTTTGAGGTCCACACTGTCAGATTGCGGCACACGAATGGACTGCAATAATATTTCAACTTGTAAATGTAAATCACTTATAGAACATTTCAGGCTTTAGAACATTGAGAACCTTAAAGCTTCTGGAAGTCCATTCCTGGTGAGATGATTGGTGACGATGCCGGGATAAAACACTGTATAATGGACAATGTGGAATAAATGAAAAAAACAAAAAACCCTAAACTCCTTCAACCATATCCAGAGTCCTCGCCCGACACAATCCATGATGTATTAAAACAACCAAAGGACAAAAGAAAACGCAAATCGAAATGATAATGTAGGGTCAGGCTCTGTTCATACTTGTGGTGTGGCTGTAGTTCTTAATAAAAACCACGGCGCAGTATCAGGTACGACATATACCATCGGCGCCCAGTGGGTTGACTTATACTGGGGTCTGTCTGGTTCTCTTGTGGCGTCTGTCGTTTTATTAATTTTGTCAAATCTGACAGAATTTGCAATTTGAAATTAATTTTAACTTGAAAAACAGAAACTTTTTGTTCTTATTTTTGTTTTTTGTTATTTTGTGCCTATGGCAGCGCCGATTGTAGATACAGGTAGCAATGCAGTAACATGGCAGAAACTAATTTTTGGTATTGTTGGTGAAAACCATGAAGTGCGCATGGATTGGTTTGTACACCAGCGCTTGTTTTTACTGTCACAGACTGTCACCTAGTGGTCAGTGGGTGTAATTACACCATATTTCTCGCAATTGTATTCAGTTTTCGGCATCTAGGTGACAGCAGTAAAAAAAAAAAAAATCGGAAATGCTTCCACCGCTACGTTTGAGATAAATACTTAATTCTGTATGTGTCTCTCATTACCAGGATTAATACAACCAATCTGCCTTCCAAATTATGGAGAGGATTTCCCAGAGGGTAAAATCTGCTGGATATCAGGATGGGGAGCCACTGAAGAAGGAGGTACATCCCAATGGGCTTTGTATGTTTTAGCAGCTCAGTACAACAAGAATATAATAAAAGACACCTCTATTCAGCATGAATATTAAAAAGATTGCATAGGATTAAAAAATATGGCTGCTTTCTTCCAAAAACAGTGCCACACCTGTCTACAGGTTGTGTGTGGTATTGCAGCCTTGCCCCTTTCACTTCTGCGGACAGGTGTGGCACTGTTTCTGAACAAAAACAGTCAAAGTTTTTTAATCCTATACAACACCTTTAGGGATTCAATGTGGGTTTTCCCAAATCCACACCTCCCCACCCCCTAAACATACTCACAGGGGCCCAGGAAGCTGAGATCTGGACTACTGTATCAGACTCCACACACTGGAGAACTTGTGTTAATCTGGAAGGAGGCAGTTAGTCACCATACCAGCCAACAGTCCCGTATTTCGAGGGACTGTTCCGTGAATCAGACCTCAAGAGGGCGGTATCTTACATATCTGTATAAAGAGGCCTTCTATCTCCCTTCACAGGCAAATACAAGGACAGCTAAACCAGTACTTTATTGCAAGGACCCTGCATACAGCAGTCTTGATCTCTGCTTCCTCAACCACTGTAACTATGACTTTATCGAGAATAAAGTACATACATTACATTACTTATCCTGTACTGATCCTGAGTTACATCTTGTATTATACTCCAGAGCTGCACTCACTATTCTGCTGGAGTCACTGTGTACATACATTACATTACTTATCCTGTACTGATCCTGAGTTACATCCTGTATTATACTCCAGAGCTGCACTCACTATTCTGCTGGTGGAGTCACTGTGTACATACATTACATTATTTATCCTGTACTGATCCTGCGTTACATCCTGTATTATACTCCAGAGCTGCACTCATTATTCTGCTGGTGGAGTCACTGTGTACATACATTACATTACTTATTCTGTACTGATCCTGAGTTACATCCTGTATTATACTTCAGAGCTGCACTCACTATTCTGCTATGGAGTCACTGCGTATATACATTACATTACTTATCCTGTACTGATCTTGAGTTACCATTTGTATTATACTCCAGAGCTGCATTCACAATTCTGCTGGTTGTAATTGGAAACAGTCAGCAAACTTAATAATAGACACATCCCTGATCCAGACCTCCAGGTAACTCCTGTAATTTGCCTTCTTACATGTCATAGAGACAAGATAATTTTAATGATGAGGTCTGTGAACTGTGACCTCCATCAGTTCCAAAAATCAAGGGGGACACAGTTCTCTGTAAAGCAAAATTCTTCAACTGAACACTTCCAGATACAGATACAACATGACAGCAGCAGCCTAGCATTACCAGGGTGGGAAGGGCCACTGTTTTTGGGCTTTCCCAGCCTAATAATACCAGCTTGCGGCTGCCCCAGTGCCCGACCATCATTACAGATGGTCGGGTACTGGATCGTACCCGGCTCTTCCCGGCACCCCTGGTGGCGGTGGGTACCAGGGTAATAATGGGGGTTAGTGCTAGCCTCTGCACCGGCATAACATTAAGCCCCGCCTTAGTAATGGACGCTGTCAATCAGCCAGCAGCTATTAATAAGGCGGTAGTAATGAAGTTTAAAAAAAAATACAAGGACATAGAAAAAACTGTTTTGTTGAAATAAACCCCCCCCCCCCCACACAACCCTCATTAACCATTTTATTGATAATAAAAAAAAAGCCGTCATTGAAGTAGTCCTGGAATCCGACGTAGTCCAACGACCGAACCTGTAAAAAAACACAAACACAAACAAAAAAAACATTAGTAAGGGCCTGTTCACATTACTGCTGCCAATCTGTCGGAGGTTTCAGTTGGGTAACCCCTCAACTGAATGACAAACAAAAACCTCAGCTTCCGTTTCCCTCACCATTGATCTCCATGGTGACGGAAATGTTGCTAAAGGTTTCCGTTTATCACCGTTGTGACAGGGTTCCGTTGTTTTGATGTAATGGTAGTCTTAAAAAGGGTTGTCCAGTCCCTAAACATTGATGGCCTATCCTCAGGATAGGCCATCAATAGCTGATGGGTCGGGGTCCAACTCCCGGGACCCCCGACAATCAGCTGTTTTAAGGGTGTCTCAGCGCTCATATAACTGCTGCTTCCCCTTCACTTCCCTCACTTGCTCACACTGTGAATCGCTGGCACGTCCGTGTCGGTGATTCAGTGTGAGAAAGTGACCGGAATGAAGGAGAAGTAGCGTTCGTACAAGCGCTGCATCCCCTTCAAAACAGATGATTGGCGGGGGTCCCGGGAGTCGGACCCCAACCTATTAGCACCAGCAGAAAGTGGTATTAAACTTACCCTCCTCTTCGGCCACAGCGGAGGTCCTGACTCCATCCAGGGTCCGGATGTTGTGCGCTGCGCATGGCGTTGTGACGTCAGCACCGCTGCTGTGCTCCGGAAGGAGAAATGTAAGTACTGTCAATTACTATAGTAACGGGGACCCTTGAAGTTTATTACATAGGCCCCATTTACTATAGTAACTTTTCATTGAAGTGGTGCGGGGGGCTGCGGATCCCCCTGGCTTCAGGGCCCTTAGTGGCGACCCCTATAATTACGCCACTAAGTGCAGCCACATGTCCCCACAAAGTGCAAAGAATGCCATGAAGTAACTTACCAGCAATGTCATATGACCTCCTATATACCATGAGGATACAACGTATCCTCCATATTCTCATAGTCTCCATCATTTGTTTCCTCTCTGCATCTAACTTGTGACCAAGGCTTAGAAACGTTAGAAATTAACCGGGCTTTAAAGGGATAGTCTTATCAAGGCAACCTGTTTCCATGAGCCCTACTAGGACATATGGACCTGATAGAGGGGGAGACCCCACTCAGGACTGTCCAGCCAGGATGGAAACTGCAGCTCTTTCTGTGGTGGACCTGGCCCACCGCTGTAATACACCACGTATGTCTGGCAGCAGCATCGCCGGAGGTTTCTGAAGCTGAATCTGGTGTGATCAGCCGATCGTCTTCATGGGACGACCCATTTTAAAGTAGATCTCCAGCTTTAATTGAGGCTCCGTTTTGTGTTGCTGATAATCTGTTTTTACTTTTTACTCGTGATTTAGTTTCTTGTAGTTTATAACCAGTCTATCCTTGCTGTAAAGGAAATATATTTTTTATTTCCTGCTGCTTATTACGCAGCAACATATTCCACAGCACGGTACACAGATTGTCACTATTCATATCAGTACTTTCACAATCTAATTTCTCTATCTCAGACACACAAAACAATAAACCTATCAGCGTGAAATAAGCTTCCTGCCTGTGTACATACACGGCAGACAACCTGAACAAACAGTGTAAAGCATGGAGGAGAGATAGGGCAGCAACCTGATACAGGATCTCTTGGAAGATACTGATTTGCATTGCAGAGATACAGCTGGTAGGCAGTCTTAAGGGCAATGCTCCCTGGGTAAAATTATGCAAATTAGCTCTCTTCCAGAAAGACGAAAAGTTTCTCTCTGGTGCCACCTATAGGTGACTACCCTGTAAGCCAATGTCTGACTCTTTATAGAGCCTTGAAACATGACTCAAGGTTATCAGCCAAACCAGTCACCGATAGGTGGCGGTAGAGAAATAGCTTTCTTCCTTCTGGAGGAGGATTTCAGACGACCTCAGACTCCAATAGGCAGTGCAGCTGAGCTGGAGTCACTGATCAGAGGTGAGCTTCTTTTGCAGTTGCTTTTTAGAATCCCCTCCACTACAATGTAACATCTGGCCGCTATGTCGTGTTGTATCGAGAAGTGGTGGAGCGCTTCAGTAAATAAGTTGCACAGTGTAAAACTTGCAAGCCACGGCTCCCTTTTCAACTATTTCTTAATAATATCCATTTCTTGTAAATCTAGGTTTACCACCCAGATGGTTCTGACCCCTAAAGGGCAAAATCTTACTTTCCTGATCAGGTATTATTTAAGAGTTTGAGAAAGCTGAGTGAGTGGCCCTTTCTGTTATCACATAGGTCATCACCCAGTATTCCAAAAACAAGGAAGAAACAAAACAAATTGTGACAAAAGTCGACAACGCAAGGACTTAAAGGGGTATTCCCAACTTACACATTTATGGCATATTATTAGGATTTGCCATAAATGTCTGATGGATGTGAGTCCCAGCTCTGGGACCCGCGCCTACAAATGTAGCCATCTTTATCTTCACTCTTAACGCATGAAATACACAGTGGCAAGATCCTTTATCTTGGCTTTTTCATTGACTTTCCAATGGCTTTTGTTGTGTGATATCACGATGCAGCAAGTTATCAGAGTCAAGATAAAGATGGCTACATCCGTATATCGAGAACGGGGGTCGAGAACCGCTGGCCGCAGAATCCAGGCTGGGACTAGTGGAGAGAGGGTAGCGCATGCGCGCGCTGCTCTTTCCATCCTGTTCAATGGGAGTTACGGAATCAGCCGAGCAGTTTTTGCTCGGCTGTTTGCGTAACTCCTATTGAACAGAATGGTTGTTACAGTAACAGCCGTGCAGCACTTGCTCGTCTGTTTTCTGATCTCCCATTGAACAGAATAGAGAATGCTGTGTGCACGCGCGACCCTCTCACCACTAATCACCACCGGGATTCTGCAGCCAGCAGGGCGGTAGTTGAGAGACCCCCATTCTTGATATAGGTGCGGGTCCCGAAGCTGGGACCAGCATCTATCAGACATTTATTGTAAATCCTATAGATACAGTGAAGGAAATAAGTATTTGATCCCTTGCTGATTTTGTAAGTTTGCCCACTGTCAAAGACATGAACAGTCTAGAATTTTTAGGCTAGGTTAATTTTACCAGTGAGAGATAGATTATATAAAAAAAAACAGAAAATCACATTGTCAAAATGATATATATTTATTTGCATTGTGCACAGAGAAATAAGTATTTGATCCCCTACCAACCATTAAGAGTTCAGCCTCCTCCAGACCAGTTACACGCTCCAAATCAACTTGGTGCCTGCATTATAGACAGCTCTTACATGGTCACCTGTATAAAAGACTCCTGTCCACAGACTCAATGGTCAGCCTGACTCTAACCTCTACAACATGGGCAAGACCAAAGAGCTTTCTAAGGATGTCAGGGACAAGATCATAGACCTGCACAAGGCTGGAATGGGCTACAAAACCATAAGTAAGACGCTGGGTGAGAAGGAGACAACTGTTGGTGCAATAGTAAGAAAATGGAAGACATACAAAATGACTGTCAATCGACATCGATCTGGGGCTCCATGCAAAATCTCACCTCGTGGGGTATCCTTGATCCTGAGGAAGGTGAGAGCTCAGCCGAAAACTACACGGGGGGAACTTGTTAATGATCTCAAGGCAGCTGGGACCACAGTCACCAAGAAAACCATTGGTAACACATTACGCCGTAATGGATTAAAATCCTGCAGTGCCCGCAAGGTCCCCCTGCTCAAGAACGCACATGTGCAGGCCCGTCTGAAGTTTGCAAATGAACATCTGGATGATTCTGAGAGTGATTGGGAGAAGGTGCTGTGGTCAGATGAGACTAAAATTGAGCTCTTTGGCATTAACTCAACTCGCCGTGTTTGGAGGAAGAGAAATGCTGCCTATGACCCAAAGAACACCGTCCCCACTGTCAAGCATGGAGGTGGAAACATTATGTTTTGGGGGTGTTTCTATGCTAAGGGCACAGGACTACTTCACCGCATCAATGGGAGAATGGATGGAGCCATGTACCGTCAAATCCTGAGTGACAACCTCCTTCCCTCCACCAGGACATTAAAAATGGCCCGTGGCTGGGTCTTCCAGCACGACAATGACCCGAAACATACAGCCAAGGCAACAAAGGAGTGGCTCAAAAAGAAGCACATTAAGGTCATGGAGTGGCCTAGCCAGTCTCCAGACTTTAATCCCATCGAAAACTTATGGAGGGAGCTGAAGATCCGAGTTGCCAAGCGACAGCCTCGAAATCTTAATGATTTACTGATGATCTGCAAAGAGGAGTGGGCCAAAATTCCATCTAACATGTGTGCAAACCTCATCATCAACTACAAAAAACGTCTGACTGCTGTGCTTGCCAACAAGGGTTTTGCCACCAAGTATTAAGTCTTGTTTGCCAAAGGGATCAAATACTTATTTATGTGCAAAATGCAAATAAATATATATAATTTTGACAATGTGATTTTCAGTTTTTTTTTATATATAATCTATCTCTCACTGGTAAAATTAACCTAGCCTAAAAATTCTAGACTGCTCATGTCTTTGACAGTGGGCAAACTTACAAAATCAGCAAGGGATCAAATACTTATTTCCTTCACTGTATGTCATAAATGTCTAAGTTGGGAATACCCCTTTAAAGAAGCAAAAGTGATACACAAGGCCTGAGGGGGCGGAGCAAAACACAGGGATTTAAAATACGCCAATTAGAGGTTCCCTGAGTAATGTACCGCCCCTGCACAAGACATAACACATTGTATCAGTTTTAGCTGGAATGTTCCATCTAACAGTATTTTTTTTCTTAAAGGGGAAATGCTCCAAAAAAACAACAACGTAATCATGTAGGTCAAATTGACTCATGTTATCCCCGCTGCCTGTTTACTTAGCTCTGTCCATGTATCTGGGTTCTATATGTTACTCGCTGCTTGTATATTCCTTTTGCGTTTTTACATGTGAGCGACTCGTTAAGTTTCCATATCATTATCTGATTGTATGAGATATTCCAGGAGCCTTTGTGATAAACTTAATCATAGTTTTAGCCAGTGTTAAAGGACGGCTCAGTTGTGGGAATCCGTGTTGTTATTTTTCTGTTGTTTTTCTTTGGTCTTTTTACTTTTTTTTTTTATGGAAATGGTAGATCTGCTCGGCGCTTTGTGAAAGATATTTAAATGAGGGATTAGGAAGCAGCTTATTCTTCTTCTTAAAGCCTGCTGCTGAATTCATTGCATCACACACGGTTGCCATGGAAATGGCTGTATTATTACAGATTCAGCGCGGCAATGGGATCGCAGCAGGTGGCAAGTTAGCAAGACAGGCGAAAAGGTTTCAGTATTCAAAAGCAAAAAAAACAAAAAAAAAAACAAAGAAGAAAATAACATGTAAGGTATAAGTGTGACGCGCGCTCCCTCTCCTGCTCTGCAGGGAAATGGCGTAGTTACAAAAACGAGAAATTTGAGATTTTTTTTTTTTTACGCAATATATCGCTAAAACCCCCCCCAAATTTTTTTAATTCTGAGTAGATAAATTGGTAAATAGAAAGGTACAAAATCCTGTGTTGTTAACTCTTAACATAAGTAATCTTGATTTAAAAGAATTGGAGAGGATTAAAAGATGGCTGCTTTCTTCCAAAAACAGCGCCACACCTGTCCACAGGTTGTGTGTGGTATTGCAGTACAGCCCCATTCACTTCAAAGAAGCTGAGCTGCAATAAAAGGCACAACCCATGGACAGGTGAGGTGCTGATTCTAGAAGAAAGCAACCATGTATTTTTCTAATTCTGTACAACCCCTTTAACTGATGCTGGGTGACAACCACTAATAGCAGCTATACAACCTTTTAGGGTATATACAGTGGATATAAAGTCTACAGACCCCTGTTAAAATGCCAGGTTTTTGGCATGTTACAAAATCAGTACAAGATGAATAATTTCAGAACCTTTTCCACCTTTAATGTCACCTATAATCTGTACAATTGTATTGAAAAAGAAACGGAAATCTTTTAGGGTGGAAAAACAAAAATAATGTGGTTGCATAAATCTGTGCACCCCTAAACTAATACTTTGTTGAATTGCTTTTATGACATCATTCAGTCTTTTTGGGTAGAAGTCTATCAGCATGGCACTTCTTGACTTGGCAATTGTTGCCCACTCTTCCATGCAAAATCGCTCCAAATCTGTCAGATTGCGAGGCCATCTCCTGTGTACAGCCCTCTTCAGGTCACCCCACAGGTTTACAATGGGATTCAGGTCTGGGCTCTGGCTGAGCCGTTCCAAAACTTTGAACTTCTGGTGAAGCCGTTCTTTTGTTGATTTGGAGGTTCTGCTTTGGGTCGTTGTTGTGCTGAAAGGTGAAATTCCTCTTCATCTTCAGCTTTTTAGCAGAGGCTGCAGGTTTCGTGCCAATATTGACTGATATTTGGAACTCTTCATAATTCCCTTCACCTTGACTAAAGCCCCAGTTCCAGCTGCAGAAAAACATCCCCAAAGCCTAATGCTGCCTCCGCCGTGCTCCATAATGCTGCCTCCACCGTGCTCCATAATGCTGCCTCCACCGTGCTCCATAATGCTGCCTCCACCATGCTCCATAATGCTGCCTCCACCGTGCTCCATAATACTGCCTCCACCGTGCTCCATAATGCTGCCTCCACTGTGCTCCATAATGCTGCCTCCACCATGCTCCATAATGCTGCCTCCCCCGTGCTCTATAATACTGCCTCCACCGTGCTCCATAATGCTGCCCCACCGTGCTCCATAATGCTGCCCCCACCGTGCTCCATAATGCAGCCTCCACCGTGCTCCATAATGCTGCCCCCACCATGCTCCATAATGCTGCCCCCACCATGCTCCATAATGCTACCTCCACTATGCTCCATAATGCTACCTCCACCGTGCTCCATAATGCTGCCTCCACCATGCTCCATAATGCTGCCCCACCGTGCTCCATAATGCTGCCTCCACCGTGCTCCATAATGCTGCCTCCACCGTGCTCCATAATGCTGCCTCCACCGTGCTCCACAATGCTGCCTCCACCGTGCTCCACAATGCTGCCTC